>NC_136606.1:13125217-13137717 GCF_910589615.1 Taurulus bubalis
AAATCAATATTCAAATGACTTCTTATATTGATTTATAATTAAGTCTTAATTGCGGCAAAGGCTTGGACTTTCAAAATGCCGCGCGACGTTAGCCGGGAAAGAAGATAGGGGAGCATTATTGATACACTTTAACATTGGTGGTCGCCCAGACATTGATTCAGTTGTTTTGCGGTGCCTTTGGCATGCTCTGAGGATCTAAATGCTTGTGCATTTGAGGAAGCACCTATACACACACAGTACTGGGAAAAGATTCACATATTGCATGCACGAACAAATGCACACACCTAAGTGAACTAACACAGCATAATTAACCTTCATCCGGGAAAAGTCAGGGCTGCCTTATCTGCAAACTTGACTGTGCATGTGTGTGTGTGTGTGTGTGTGTGTGTGTGTGTGTGTGTGTGTGTGTGTGTGTGTGTGTGTGTGTGTGTGTGTGTTTGCTTGTGTGTACGTGTTGTAATTACAGCAGGTGTGGAACTGATTGACTTCAGATGGGGTTGGTGGAGGTATTATTCTGGACAAAACAGTGAGTGAAAGGAATGTGTGTGAGAGTGAAATGTATGGTTACTTGAGCTTGTGTTCATATTTTTATGTCCCACTGCATTCATGTGTGATCCCAGTGTGTTTGTTTGTCCCTCCATGTGCTTCAAGCAATGTGGCAATGTGTGTCCGTGCTCAAATGTGTGTGTGTGTGTGTGTGTGTGCATTTGTCCCCACGGGCCTAATCAGGTATCAGATACCTTTTGTTTTGGGAGCTCATTGATGGATGAAATCTTTATCTGTGCTATTGATCAGGAGGGCGCGGGTCCTAAACTGTCTGTCTAGCTGCCTGCCTGCTCCAGCTCTAACAAGATTGCCAGGGCCGAGTATATCAGTTAACATTTAATCAATGGCAGCTTAAGACACTGGGGCTAAGGGAAAGAAGCCCACTGCTTCAGCCCCCTGCCCCAAACCATTACCCAGGATTGAATGGGAAATATATGTGTGTGTGGGAGGGGGGGGTTTCCAGATGATTACTAGGGATTGGGTCTGGCTGATCACATGTCTTCAGGGGACAGAGGTGTGAGTATGTGTGAGTTTCTACGTCAGTGTTTACAGGCATGCGAGTGCTGGCTTATCGATACATGTTAATACGTCAAAAGCGCCAGAGGGGGTGGCGTGTGCTACGCTGCCCGCGCCGCGTCGCTCTAAACAAAATAGAATAACTGAATGAAGTGCGGTGTGTTCGAGGAAGATCCCACTCAAATCAAGTGAAGGCTTAAAATTGTACGTGCCTGTGCAAAAGTAGACACACGCTGCAGTGGAAAGATATGACATATATCAGGCAATGCGTGATTATATTTGATTTTTTTGCCTCGCTTGCAAAAAAACAAACCTTGATGATAAAATGCAAAACAGGAGAGTCAGCAAAAAAGAAATATGATCAGTGATACTTTTTTCTTGCTGTTTGATTTTACCATCAGCTCATCTTACTGTAAATGAAACCCCATCAGATCTAAGCGGTAGATCTTTCGTCTCCCAACTCCAATCATTTTCATATTCATGCTATCACTGGATCTCATTATCATCAAATGTCATTTTGAGAGAACTAAAGATATACTTAAAGTATTTGCCTATGCAATGTGTGTGTGTGTGTGTGTGTGTGTGTGTGTGTGTGTGTGTGTGTGTGTGTGTGTGTGTCTAAGGTTCTGAATGATAGTGTCCGTGTGAAAGTGTGCTTTTGTCAGAGGGTTGCTCTGGCGGGGGGAAGCCCCTCTCATGTCCCTGCCTTTCGACCAAAGCCTGGGAGATTCCCACCACCAAAAATCAATGTGTGTGAGAGCATATGTGCGACTGTGTGTGTGTCAAGGTTTTGTAAGACAAATCTCTCCAGCGTGCACCGCTTTAGTGCTATTGAACCAGGCTTCGATCACTCGGCCACTGTGAATAATGCAAGGGAGGCTACTGCTCACTTACAGCACAGGATGCCTGCGTGTGTGTGTGTGTGTGTGTGTGTGTGTATATGTGTGTTTGTGACAGTGTGGTTCTTTTTCCTTCTTGCAAATGCAACAGGGCAGTTCTTCGACGTTCCTCCACTTGGCCCTCTTAATCTCATGTCAGATACAGGAACTCCCACATTGATACTGTCTCTTTGAGTGTGTGTGTGTGTGTGTGTGTGTGTGTGTGTGTGTGTGTGTGTGTGTGTGTGTGTGTGTGTGTGTGTGTGCCTGCATGCGTGCGCGTGAGTGTGGACGCTGGAGGCTTCTACAGTAGACGGAAAGAGCTTAACTCAAGCAGACAGCTCAGGCCTGCACTTTGACACACCCTGACTCATTACATACAGCCGGCACACAGAGGAATATTGTCATTAAAAAAGACAATTAGATATGAAGTCAAGGGAGCATCACTTACACACACATGGACACACACGCCTGCAAACACACGGTGCAGGAAATATAGGTGAACTCGTCTTCATATCCCCAGGTATATGAAGCGGAGATATTAATAATCAGGATGTTACAGAGTAATTAAAATGATTCCAAATGATGAGTGTGTTTGTGTGTTTTTGTGTGTGTGTGTTTCTGTTAATTAAGCTGAATGATTTGATATGACACAAACCGCAATGCTTTAATGGTGTCCTATACTCAATGTGGCTGGAGGGGACGACAGTTGATGGGGCTATAGGGAGAGACAGGGCGACACACACTCACGCACAAAAACAGATACAGCCGCTCATCAGCCCTGCCTCGGAGAAGGATCTCTTTTTTCAACGTAATTATCTGTGTCATCACTTATGAGGCAATTAAACAAACATCAGTTCCTATTTCCGCTCCCTCCGTCTCTCCTCTCCTTTTATTCTGCTTCCTCATCTCCTTCTCTCCTGCCATCTGTGCTCCCATCACCTCTCCTCTACTCGCTTTTATTTTTTTATTAAATCTACTCCGTGCTCCTCTCCTCTCCTCTCCTCTTCCTCCCCTCCAGTGTGACTCCAGACAAGGTTTCAATTTCAGCATGCTGATTGTCTCATTGCCGACTCTATGCATGTCTAACACTTACTTGCACTCTTGGGACCGGCAATACACACCATAGAATGCCTATTACACTCCCACGCGTTTCTGGTGAGTGTGTGTTAGTGTTTGTGGTTGTGTATGTGTGTTTGTGTGCAAGAGGTGATGAGGGTGTAAAATGCCTATTACGCTGAGAGTCTGGTCTCTCTTACATTGGAGAGAATTCTCTGGCGCCTAAAGAGCAGAAAATTGCAACGCTCCTCTTCCTCACTCCCCATTAACCTTCTTTTGAAACAAAAGCCTGACCAAGGTGTGTGTGTGTGTGTGTGTGTGTGTGTGTGTGTGTGTGTGTGTGTGTGTGTGTGTGTGTGTGTATCCTTGACCATTAGCCTTATGTGCCATCATGGGTAAAGAACCTTGTGGGCCCAACCAAGCAAAAAAAAAGTATTTTCTGCATACAATACGTTCTCTTTGTTTTCTATTGTATTTAACTGCCCTCTATAGGCCACTTTTTTTGCATACTGCACTTTTACATAGCAACAGTCTCTGTTCACCGTGTTCTTTTTTTCTCTCTCGCTTCAGTCACCCAAATGTATATTTCTGTGCTCCTAAATTAACTTGTCACTCATTTCTTCCTTCTTTTCCTCCATCCTTCATGAAAAATAGCAGGAGGGGGAGATGGCATCTTATGAAGGGCCCAGAGATGACTAAAGCAGCGGGCATATTTGTCTAATTCTCACAAAGACATCCACATCAAAGCACAAATCAAGACCACGGCTCATTCAATGGATTTGTATCAGTCAATCCATTTCTTGTTCTTTTTCTCCAGCATCCTTTCCCCCTCTGTCACATTCCTATTTCTCTCTCTTTATTTTTAGAGTGTTATTAGGACATGATAAAAGCGAAAGAGATGTCATGACATGAGACCCACTGCTAGCATTAGGAGGTTGGAGAGAAAACGAATGAGAGAACGTTGGGGGGAAAAAGGGAAAGAAAAAGATGAAAGAGATTTGTCTGGAAATTATTGCTCACAAGGCATTGATTCTCTGCTTTAATCTTACACAGTGTGCTCAAATTTCCTATTAGGGAAATGAAGAAAAAGGATAGAGAGGAAGATGATTCTTATTCACATAGGTGGGGAGGTGAAACCTGGCATGTCTCTCAGTGTTTCTTTGGGCAGACAAAACATACCATTTCTCTTATTCTCAAAAGAGAAGCAATGTCCAGGATCTATACGTTTTTGCATGTGCTGTTTTGCTTTAAGGCCATTAGTCTGCTGTAAGTAACCATTGGAGAAAAGCTCTTGGTTTTGAAAAGCTGGAGGGTCATATAGACGCGCACACACACGACAGGCCACAGACAGCTGCTATAGCTGCAAAACCTCCTCCGGTTAGCGACGATTAGCCTTTGCTATAGGTAATCAATAGCTGCTATCAATTCCATACCTCCCACTGATGGATGAGGTAAAAGAAAGAGAGAGGAGAGTGATGAAGAAGAAGGGAGCAGTAGAAGGAAATAATGTGTTGCTGCTACTGTGAGGAATGACAGAAATTCTACCTGACAATAGTTCCTAAAGTAAAGTTGCTGCTTTCTTCTTTGTGTGAGTGTGTGTGCATAAAGGCTGCCTTTAATGTCCATCTGTGAATTGTATCATTGCGGCCTGAGATTAGTGGCTGCTTGGACCCAGTGAGTGTATTGCCTGGTTACCGCGGCTCTGGCTCCACACAACCCTCTTTCCATCACCGGATTGTTTGTCTTAATGCTGTGTGACATGGCCCATTGTTTTGTCCATCTGTGGTTAAGAGTCAATGGACAGAGGGTGTATGAGGGGCTCGGGGGAGAGAAAAGAATGGAGGTGAGGGAGAAGAAAATCAAGAAGAGCAGGGGTGAAGAAAAAAAAAGGGCGGGAGGGTTGGGGGGTTAAAGACAAGATGGGGACAAGAGCTGAGACGTGAAAAAAAATATTGAAAGAGACCGAGAGTAAGGGAAAACATGCAATAACCCCTGTGCTTTCAATATGGTCCTCAGACTTTACATTCACCACTTCCTTTTCCAAGACCTTCCAGAGGCTTTTGGTTCCATATGGAGCGCCGGGGCCTTAAGCTCTTTGTGATATCGCCGACGTGAAAGACGTCCTGGCCCTGTGACGCCAGTCCCCTCTTCAAAGAGTTAAGTCATATTTAGTATGCGTCCTCATAGCCCCACGGCTTTGTATTGTAAATAAGACTAATGTGGCATTGGTCAGGTATGCTAATTCAGATAATCAGTGCAATTTCTGCAAATTATAACTGTCAGTGTGGTGGGCACAGAACCTTGGCGGAAAACATGAGGGAACAATTTAGCCCGGGTAATACCCCTCCACCAAAGAGCTGCTCAACTCAAAGAAAAACAATCGGCCTGAGCCCATACCGCGCCGACACACCATTTCAAAAATAGTTTATGGTGAACGAGGCTCATTTTTTTCAGCCTACTGCCCTTTTTTTCCCTATGTGCACACACAAACCGCAAAGTAATTATAATTCACTTGGATGGAATTATTCAAAAAATGACCACATCTTTTACTCCCTCAGCCATAGAGAATATGGTTTTGGGAAATTTGGGGTAAATTACTACTTGCCGAAAATATAATAATATACATATATGAATGTGTCTTATTTTGATTTGACAAATGATTTAAAATGCAGCATATTGTCTCCGGATAAATGTACAGCAATAAAAAACTACATATTTCACAAAAGTCCTCTTGGCTAACATCACATCACTCTCATCAGAATAGTTCACCCCAGGAACTGTATTTTACTCATGTTGGGTACATAAAATAACATTCCAAGTTTTTATTATGCGAGGAATGGATTCAACTTAACTGAAATCTGTGGACTCTTATGTAAGTAACTTCCTCTTTCACAGTAAATGAGAAAGAAAAGGTCACGAATAATTTATTATCTGTATGCAATCAGTAAGCAAATCAATATGCAATGTAATTGGCTGCCTTAACCTATTAAACTTCTAATCTAAACATAGTCTTATGGGTACGGCATGAGAGGGGTGATGTGCAGCACAAGCATGAAACAGTTACTAAAAAAGGTAAAAAAAATTGTCCTTTGATGAGTCAGTCAGCTCGTCTCACCTACTGCAGTCTGACTTGAAAAAGAAAATGGCCACCACTGCGCTGACCCTAGCGGTTAGCTAGATCTGGGTGTGTGTTGCATCCTTTCTCTCACTCCTCTGGCCATCCGTGAATGTTTATGTAATGGCCACAAATTACTGAGACAAACCCTGGAAATAGACTTCTGTCTGAGGAGAGACCTTCTTAAAAAAAGAAGAAGAAGACAACCGCTGGAATGGCGAAACCACCCCCACTACCCAGAGGGGGGAAAAAAAGTATGAGATGAAGAAGTGAAAGTAAGGGAGGAGGGAAAACCTAATACCTCAAAAGATGCCGCGATGTCATCACATCAAAATGCTCTTTGGGAAACAGCGAAGCCCTTTCCCACATTGAAAATTGAATGATCGTTTTCGGTGCTTTGGCTGAGTTCAGACACATACAGTTTGGGTTGGGTAAAATTGAAAACAAGCAATGTCGGCGCACTGGAAACATGCAAGAAGCCACACTTTCTTTCATATTCCATCACTTCCATTACTGGAAGCACAAGCACATATAGGGACAATACGTGTCCATTAGGCTCCGCTTTTAGCCTACAGCTGCTATCTAAATGGTTAGCACTAATTTCACTGGAACCAAAAATAACCCAGAGCCTTATCACTCAGGGAAAACAAAAGATTCTGGAGACACACACACGCACACACACATACACACTCACATATACACACACGTACACACATGATAAAAGTGTTGTCGGCCTCTCTAAGTCAGAAGAGGTCTTTTGTTTAAAAGAGGGACTCAGACAAAGAGGGTCCTCTCCCTCCCTCTTTAATGCATGTTGGGGGGGGGGGGTTAGGGGGATGGAGATGTGTGGGTGGTGGTGGGGTGGTGGACGGATGGATGACAGGGCCGGGCTCTCAGAAATAATTACCTCCATAAGATCCCATCTCCCTTCCCTTTTTGTGAGGGACAGAAAGAGCGAAAGGGGAAACAAATGACAGAAAGTAAAGTATGCATAAAAGGCCCAAGTGTTTCTGCTTGGTCTGGCTTATGAGGCGCTTACACATGATGGAGCACAGGGCGAGGATATACGCAGAAAAACACACTCGTGCACAGATACACACGCCTCCTCCCAGTGTTCTTTATGGCAGAACAAATGGTCAAATGGTTGAGACCGAGGCGGCAACAGAGAAACAGTCAGGGGGAGAAATCCCTGTCACAACTTAACTACAGAGACTGTCTCCAAAAAATCCAGCTAAACAAATTGTTCAAATTATAAAATCGATGATGGAATACCCGTGACTTGCAATCTGTCATATTTTTCTTTTCATGCTTAAATTTTACTAAACAGCTCTATTCAGGGCGTAACTTCATTATGGAGAAGGGCACAAACAAATCTAATTTCAGTAACAACTTTTGGACGACCCTCAAAGCAAAATGGCCTCCAAGTCCTCCATGTTGAGTAGGCAATTCAGTTCTGACGCAATCTGGCATTTTTTTTTATAAACTCAATTTTCTTTAACACTTCTAATTGTACGCAGAGAAGAGCGGTTTATCTCAGCAATGGGGGCCCATTGGACTTTTTGCCTATGAGGGACACAGCTGAACATGATAGAAAAGTTTTTGCTGTCCAGTCAAAGTGCACACAAACACACAGACCCTTCACTTTCACTTCACAATGGTGTTTACCTCGTGTAAAGGATGAGATGGCTGGGCCCAGGTTGGGGGAAATACAGACTCAAAGGGATAACAAAGAGTGTAAGGTTCTCAAATAAACATGCACTAGAAAACACATGTATTGACATGCACACAATGCAGTAGAAGTGTTTCTCATACACTCCTGTCTTTGTTCAAACCACCTATACCCTTGTGGTGTGTCTCTGCAGTACTGTATCCTTAATTAGGCCATAAAATCAGCATCACAATTGTTTAATGAAAGCCATTCACATGTACATAAAGTCCAGAGCATTAGAACTCTTATTCCCAAATGGGCCTATAATTATCTGGCTCAGTGCCAGGTCCCAGGCTTTAAGAGAAAGATACCGGTCAGCACTTAAATTAATCTTTTTCATACCAGTCTCTAATGAACAGAAAGTGCTCGAGTCAGGAGTTGTAGCCCCAGAAAACTAACAGCACGCATACACATGCACGTACACACAAATAGAGGGTCCTTAAACCGAACGCCGGCTGGAAATGTTGCGTACTACGGAGCCTTTTCCATTGGTGAAAACATTCACATCATCTATCACTATAGGAGCCCAAAGCAGCTGTAACATACTTTTTTTTCTCCATATCACATAACCTACTGTAGCATGTAATGTATGTGAAAAGCACAATAGCTCAGCTTAAAAGAAAGCAAAAAATATACATAAGAATACAACCCTGATTTATGACATTGAATATCAGTGTTTGATCTTTGGTTGAAAGACACCTCCCAAATGTGTATGGTCGACAAGGAAATGTGAAACATTCTCCACGTATCTTGTGAAAGAAAACTGTTCACTAAAAATTATATAGAGTGGGCAGAAGGAGGGCATCCAAAAAAGTGGCTTAGCATTTTGGATGCTGCCAGTGTCCGCTTAAGCTTTGCACTAGCTTCCTCATGGAAATTCACCATGTGGCATCAAAGCCAAAGTATAAAACGAGGGCCCGAGCAACAAATATGGTGTGTTTTAAGAGTGGAACATTTGAAATAGGTGCAGCCGGCGAAAATTGCGTTTGACAGGTTTTAAACCGAGTTGTGCTCACTGGTTTGAGATGTAAAAAGAAGAAGAAGAAGAAGAAGAAAAAAAGGGCTTGAAGTCAGGCTTTTGTTCTGGGTAAAAAAAACGGCTGGAGCAGGAGAGAATGGGAGATGCAATAAGCAGGACAAAAAAGGAGAGAGAGAGAGAGAGAGATACAAAAAGAGAGCAGCAGAAAGAGAGCGATGGGGGGCAAGGGGGAGGGGCATGTTAAAATGTACGGTAATGATTTATCTAAGCATGCTTTTCTGCTGTACCCCAAATCTCACCGAAACTTTGATCCACGTGTAATTAAAACCAAACGTACGCCGGCTACAGTCTCCATTTCAGGATTGGGAGATCTTCTGTTCGTGTGTGTGTGTGCGTGCGCGTGTGCGTGTGCGTGTGTGTGTGTGTGTGTGTGTGTGTGTGTGTGTGTACGTTGGGATTCACATGTGTTTCTAAGTGCTGGGCCCCCATCTGTTTTGGGAGTACATGTACAGTATAAACAGGATACTTTGGGGAGCACACACACACACACACACACACACACACACACATACACACACACACACTGATGGATGTATGGACTAATGCTATTCTGGAATGCTATTCAAAATGTGTTATCCCCCCACCAACCCATCCCACCCGCTCCTTCAGGTCAAGCAAAGCAAAAACAAGTTAAGCGCTCATTTTCTCCCAGCAGCATTAACATAGGGATGACTAAATAATGGACCCTGACTCTTGGTCTTCTGGTTTAAATTACTGCGTAGCCCCCTCCCGTTACACCCTGAAACCCCTCACCAACCATCCAACCCCCACTCAAAGAAAAACGATTAATCTTTTTTTTTTTTTTTTCTTGTCTCTCTGAATGTTTTACAGTTCTGTTACACTTATTAGCTGCTGGCAGGACGGAGAGTCTTAAATGAAAGCCAAATTGCTTTGGTCATGAGAAAGGAAATGAAAGCTCACTCCAGGGAGAGACTGTGTAGCCGTAGCATGTGTGCGTGTGTGTACGTGTGTGTGTGTGTGTGTTTGAGTAATGTATGTGTGTGTGACTAACGTATGTGTGTACAGGCCGTTTCACTATGAGATACTCCCAAGGTGAAATTTCATAAGCTGCCTGCTTGCCTGCCTGGGATGTCCCTGTGTGTCCCACACACACACACACACACACACACAAACACACACACGTGTGTGTGTGTGTGTGTGCTGCGCATATAAGCGCGGCAGCCTAATAGGAACAGTATGCTCATTTTGGAGAGATTAGGAGGAATGGACGGGTCTGTATCGAGAGACGTGATCTGGATATGAAGGCCAAAGGAGGGAGGGAGGGAGGGTGAGAGGTTTGACAGAATAAAGAGGGAGTGGTGCAAGAAAAGAGAAAAAGAAATGAGGAGTATAAGGACTAAAGAAAGATGGATCCGACCTCAAACAAAGACAACAGACCACTACAACTGGAATCAGCATTTAACTAAAATCCGAAAAATGGAAAACACAAGCCAATAGGAAATGGAAAAGAGTCAGTCCATGTGTGTACTGAAGAAGAAAAAAGAAGTGATACAAATAAAATAAATGAGACATGACACCTGAAAACCACCAGCAAATAGCCCTAAAATAAAATAAATTAAAAACTCAAGTTACAACAACTAAACAGACAAAGCGGGTTGAGGAAGCACAGACCTTGGCTGGAGCGGCACTCCTTGACGTGGAACAACTCGTTGAAGCTCAGTCCATCCTCGTCGCCTCCCAGGCCTTGCTGGTGCAGCTGGAGTTTCCTCAGTCCTTCGTTTTGTTGGTGGCGAGCCGAGCGGGTGTGCTGCACCAGGTTGAGGCGGGCCTTGGTGGAGTAGTCGCACAGCGTGCAGTAGTAGACACACAACTCCAGGCTGAACGCACTGTCCTGCTTCTGCAAGTGCTGTGGGGACAGAAGGGAGGAGGGTGCAGACGTTAGACGGTGTTCATGTTTCAAGCCGTCCTGTCGTCGATTCACAGTGCTTTCAATAATTTTGAGGTTACAAAGGCATTTGGGTGGATTGAATGCAACAAGTGACGTATGTCTGCAAAATCATGTTGAAGTCTTTTGTGCTTTATGGCTATAAAAATTCCAACACCCAGAAACCCCACTTCCCTGGCTTCAAAAAAGCAGAACGGCAATGGGCAGAGAAAAAGTCAGTAGCTTGACTCATTATTCTCCAGAATATGTTTTTCACTTTTTTTTTCTCACTTGTCTTTGATTTGAATCTTTGGTATCACATATTACGCATCAGTGTTAATTTTATTTAACATTTACGGTGTCAAAGTAGTGTTAGCAGTGTAGTAGTGGGCAGTGCTACAAAAAAGAACTACAATCCAAAGCAATGATTAAATCTTGGGACAAAGACAACTTTGTTTAATAATTTAAAATAGAGAGAGAACATTATATAACACAGGAACAGATAGACTTTTGAGTAATTGTGTTTATATGCAGACACTACACATTCCAAATGAACTGAATATGTTTTCGGTGACATAAAGATTAACAACACACAAAAAGTCAGATAAGGGGTTGAGTTCAGAACACAGTTTTTGTCTTTAACATGCACATTGTCCAGCTCTGCTCATTGTTGGCAGCTGCAGGGGTTTCTCATTCAACGTGTGCTGTCAGTTGCAAGCCCTTAATTTCCAGTTGCCTCTTTAATGGCATTGCAGCCTTGCAAAGCTACCCCCTACCTCGATACCCCCACACACACGCACGCACACGCACACACACACACACACACACACACACACACACACACACACACACAGCCCCCATCCCACCTTGCCCTACTCCCATACACCCAGTCAAGCCAAGCATATCAAGTGTGCCTCTGTTGTTGCTGCCGGGCTAATGAACAATGCACAAAAACAAAAGACCAGGCCAAGCTTTTATTATCTGATCCTCCGTGGAGGGAGGGGAAGGAGGGGGAGAGAGAGAAAGACCCAGAGAGGAAAAGAGAGCAAGGAAAAGAGACAGAGACACAGAGGTGGCTCACGAAGGTTAGTTTATACTTTGTTAAGATTTATTCATACAGCCATGTGAGAAACAGGTGCAGGGTTCTATGCATGAATTAATACACATAATGGTGTGTGTGTGTTAACCCGACTCTTATGGCTGCGACAGAAAGGCGTTTCATTCTTGAAGCACATGAAAAGTGAGCAAGGTAATATTTCCTCCTGAGCATTGTTGCATCACGTTATATAGAGCAGGAATAGAGAGATTGGAGAACAAATGTACGTGTGGTGGGAGGGGTAGGGGGTGTGGGGGCAGTTAGCTGCAGGTGTGTGAGTTCTAACCCCTCCTCTTCCCTCTTCCTCCTTTGACAAGCAGGGATTAGCAACATAGCTACAGCCGCTAACACATCTTTTCTCTCTGTCTCTCCCTCTTTCTTTTTCTTTTGTAGAAAATCTTACGAGGTTTTTCTCACGAGACGGTGGGACGTCCCCTCGCAGTCAGAGGCCCTTTCAGAAGTCTTAAGTTTTAATTAAGTCGGAGTTGTCAGAAGAAAGCTCCCCTAGTCCAGAGCTCAGGGCCATTAATTACAGCTATCTTTGTTTCTCTGTGAAAGGAGGCCTCCCTTGCTCCTTCTCTCTCTCTCTCTCTCTCTGCTTCTTTTCTTTCCTTCCTTCCCTCCCTCCCTTGCAGGAGAATGTGCTGCTGAGCCTTGC
>NC_136606.1:13142717-13145217 GCF_910589615.1 Taurulus bubalis
CAAAAAGGTACAGGGAACAAAACACAAGCCTAATACCAGGTCCTGCTAATGACAGAGAAATGGGAGAAATTATCCCTGGGGTGGATCCTCGTGAGAAAATGGCTAGTGATTACTGGACAAAGGGAATTCATTTTGAAACTGTCACAAAATGGCAGACTGTCTGCTTCTTTCTTTTTAGAGCTGCATTTATCAAACCAGAGCTCATGGTACTTTTTTGATCGCTCCATCACTACACACATGCGCTGCTTAATATACTTACGTTTAAATACTACACAATACTATGTATAATGTAACAGAATCTTTAACTTTCTAAAAGTTAATGTAATATTGAGGCCTTATTCCTGAGAAACAATGGGACTTGTTGTATGTAAAAGCTGTGTATAAGTGTGTGTGCACACTGGAGTGGTACCTCTGCCAGGCAGAGCACAATGAAAGCGCCTCTTCAGTAGCACCGTTTTGCATTTGGCCACAGGAAATCAAATGCCTTGCAGTTGACCTACAAGATGGCACACTTGATCCCTCCCTGCTACACAAGGCGGAGGAGCGTCTTTCTCTTTCTCTCTGCTTCATCCCTCTTCATCGAAACTCAAGACATTTAAATCGTGTCTCACACAGAGATAACTACTTTCTGCAACAGTTTCCGACACGCCATATAAGCTCAGCCAGCCAAACATTCGGCAACCTGTGATGTTCTGTCTACCCCCATAAACCCATAATGATGAGCTCAGTGCTGTTCCGGCAACATTAGAGGACCCTACCATTTACTGCGTAAGGGGGGATCAGGTGTGGGGGGGGGGGGGGGGCGCAAGCCGATAGCGGTGGCAGCACTGGGCAGTCGCCTGGCTGGTAGTGTTTGCCCAGGCCGTCTAAAGGAAGGATATTGTTTTCCCTTGAAAAAGCCTCAGCCGCGGTCCGCATACCAGCGTCCACTCAACATACCAATGGGCTCTTTGAAGATTACTCAAATGTTTGCCTTTGTTCCCTCCACCCCGCCATCCGCCCCTACCCCTAGTCCTAACCTACACTCCTGCCAGAATGAGGAAAAGAGGAGAAAGAACAGAGCAAAAAAAGTCAGACATATCTTAAGAAGCAGCACTCAGATTCAAAATGGCCTCTGTAGGGGACGTGCAACTACTGAAAGAAATAACAGCACTCAGGCCATAGTAGTACATCTAAATCTAAAAGTATTAATGCATGAGGCCGATAATATGCAAAGATGTTCAATGGAAGTCTCCCATCTGTCTGCCAATAAAGTGCAACATGCTTGAGAAGACAGTCCACTCCTGTTTTCTGAGCAAATAAGTCCACAATTAGAGTTGAATATGGTAATTCCAATGGGTTAATTTAACTAAATGTGCCGAAAAACTCAGGACTCTCCACCCCCAACCCAACCGAACCCACATTAATCCCGAACAAGTAAGTAGGCTTTCTATCAGGTCTATTTCAAAGCATTAAGGATTACTCGCAGAAACTAAGCTGCTTGAACTCACAGGAGGTCAGCAGTATTGTGCTGCTGCGAGGATGGAAGACTAGTGGTAGAGACAGATAGACAGCAGGACAGGTCAGTTCCTCTTTCTCCAGCTGTCCGACAACATCCCTCAATCCTTCTCCCTGCCTGGTTTTCCCTCTCTTTTCATCCTCGTCTCTCTTTTTCACCGTATTAATCGAATATCTCCCACTACTTATCTATTCACTGAGCACCTAATGGTTAAAATCAATTACAGCTGGAATGCTGAAAGGCCGAATACTGGGCCACATGCTGATAATAACAGAGAGAGTGTGAGAAGGAGAGAGAAAGTGACAGAGAGAGAGAGACTTGGGACCATTCCAAGGGAGGCACAATTACCTCCAATCGATTGATTATTGATTTCGAAAGGCGTTGAGGAGTATTTCAGTTCAACTTGGTCCATATCAATATCCTGATAGCTTCATGAGGGGGGAATTAGTTATTGTTCTATCTAAATACCATTATAAAGCTGATGTAACATTTCAGACTATTTCAGGAATAGAACACCTACTTGTCTCTAATTGGTACATAAAGCTTTACGAGTCTAAGATTTCTAAGACAACTTTCAGACAAATTAGGCAGGTGAAATCAAAAGTAACGCTAATGAACTTACAAAAAATATTTATCTGATCTCACTCCCATGTCAGCTCTGATCAAATCAAGGTATCAAAAGTGAAGGCAACGTGCCCCGGAGAGATCATATTTGAGATCATGCGCCCGCTTTGATGATTCCTTTTTTTTTTTTACTGTTTTTTTCTTTCTTCAAAAACACTCTTGTTATCTTTGTCCCAACAGGATGATCAAGACCCCAGAGAAAATAAGTAATGGGGAGGAGTTGAGGATGGAGACAAGTGTGTGAGTAGGGGGTGTAGGGATGGAAGGAGGAGGAGGAGGAGGAGGAGGAGGAGGAGGAGGAGGAGGAGGAGGAGGAGGAGGAGGGAAGTGTGTATTTGGGTGGGTGTTGGAGATATAGCGAGGGTGGGAGGGTTCAAA
>NC_136606.1:13147717-13362717 GCF_910589615.1 Taurulus bubalis
AACAGGTGCCATGGCCTATGAGACACAGAGTGTGTGTGTACATGTGTGTGTGGTCCTTGACCATGCCACATTGACCATGAACATTCTCCACTTCTAATGACCCAGGGGCAAGAACAGCCCAGTTCTAGACCTCAAAGCTCTGTGGGGACACACACACAAACACACATGCTCCCTACAAACTAAACCCCCTACTTAGCCCTGCAGCACTTGTGAATGGCAATGACAGATTTACTCCTGTCTCCATGTGTATTAAGGCCAGTGTTTGTTATTAAAAATCATAACGAAGCCATACATCATCATACTCAATGCTAAGGCAAACATGAGCCAGGCCAGCTATGGACACGCTATGCTACGGCAACATTTAATGCAGAGCTTACCTCACAGGCTGCTAACATACAAACGCTACATTAAAACATCTTCCATTTTGTAATTTTAAGTGTTTCCAGGGGATAAAGATTTGCACTTGGCAGCTGTGATAATACTAAAGTAAGGTTCTCGACACACTTTTACACACAGACTAAATTTTGTTTCATGAGAGATAATGTAAAAGAAAACAGCCTGTGCGGTAGACTCTTATTAAAAACAAACGAATCAGATTTCCTATGTTTCTTCTCCAATAAGCAGCCAGGCTTGGACCTCCGCTTTTTCCATATAAGGCGTATGACTTCCTGCGCCACCTGCTGTGCCCTGGACACCAGATGACTTGATGTCCATGTGCTGTTAATGTCATTTTCCTCTTGCAGTTTCAAAGTCTGGAAAAACACACTTTCAAACTCTCACTTCCCTTTAGAAGTACTCCATTGCAAAGCACAAAGCAGCCATAAAATATCCTGAATATGCTTTTTGTTTGTATCTTCAAATGGTTTCCCATGCCATAAAGATATTCTGTGTTTCCAAAAAAACAGATGGTAAAGTCGTCAACACTCAAATCTTTTATGTGCCCGGCCAAGCTACCTCCATCCCCATGTGCTTTTCACCTCTGCCAATACATAAAAGGAGAGGTGTTTTTCTGGTCAAATAAAGAAATGATTTTTTTTCCCTCTGCCTCTGCTCTGCTGCTCTACGCTTTCTTTCGGCCTCTCACTCTTTTAATACCACATGTCCAAGGGTAAAATAGTGGGATTTCTGCCAGAGGCATTAAAAGCGTCATCTGTGGAACAGATTTGTTGAGGCCTGTGGGGTAGGTAGGTAGGTGGGTGGGTAGATGAGGTACAGGGGTGTATGGGTGCACGGAGGGGGCATTCGGATGACTCTCACTTGCCAGCACACACTGTTGTTTGTGTGTGCCGAAAACTTTACTCCCCTGCTTTACTTACATTTCTTGTAAAGCAAAATAAGATCTAAATTAGGAAAGCCTCCTTGTTTTATTTCGGAACTGTTTATTGTACTTCTTGGGTTTGTACATTTAATCACAACTGTTAGAAATAGATTTCTTTGCAGGATTTCATAGCTGCCAGTGTTCACCTATTGCGTCATTTTAAATCAACTTTTAAAGAGCGGCTCAACACTCTAAAATGTAGGCACACACACACACACACACACACACACACACACACACACACACACACACACACACACACACACACACACCGATGCTAAAGTCTTTCTCTGACAGTAAGGAGAATCTGATTAGTGTGGGCTAATCAAGCTGCTCCTATTGGTTAGCTATATGTGGGCCAATGTGCAAGCAGCACTTTTATAAAGAATTTATCCACTGTAAATATTTCAATGCAATTAGTAAACAATCCCTGAGGACAGACATCTCATCCCAACTCATCCCAAGCCAAGTTCAGCCTTGCCAAACTACCAATCCTGTGTCAATACTTACATCCTGTTTAAGTCAACTACGACTGTTTTAAATAACCTTAAGAATGCCAGTGTGCTTAATCCACTCAAGGCTTGGAACTGTAAGTAAGAATCAGACACAGATTTCAGAATATATGCAATTTCTTCAAGCTCGCTATGTAATGCAGGAACATCTTTCACAAAAAAATTATTGACGTTTTTGACATAAGTCTGGTGGGTTTATGGAGTAAGACTCCTTTTATAAATGTAATGTTGCAGATTCCCATCTTGATCTTATCTCAGTTGCTTGCACAGGTATGGACTCGAGTCACATGACTTGCGTTCGCATCAGACTTGAGTCACAAATTTGATGACTCTAGAATTTAACAAAATCCTAAAAGACTTGCAACTCAACTTGGACTTCATCAGCAACGACTTGTGACTCAACTTAGACTTTAGCATTTTGGACTTAAAAATACTTGATACCTTCCCCCAAGCCCATAGAAGTATTTGACTTGAATCGGGACTTTCCTCGCTTGACTTGATTGAAAATACTTGAGTCTTACTTGGGACATGCAAAACAATGACGCAACACTTCTGGTTTTCTGTTTAAACTTTTTGTCAAATATTGCTGACCTTTTACTTTCATACTTTGACAATAAGACTAAATAATTGTGAACGGGCTTATTATTAGAACACAAACGTGGCAGAATACGTAATAACGGTGTAGTTGTATATTTAAAAAAAACATCAATTGAAGACACTTTTATATCCTCTTACTACTGTCTCTACATTTAAGGCTAACGTACACACCCATACACAAACAAAACACCTCCCACTGCCAAATGTTGCGTACAGTAGTAAAGAAATCCTCATTAATGTAATGCACTTGATCCCGTCCTGTAGGGCAAGGCCTCGGAAATGTAACAGCATCTTATTAAGCTGCAGGAGACGTCTGACAAACTAAATCACCGTAAATACATTGGAGAGAAGAAAGATGCCAAATATTGGTTGTGTTGGAATTTCTTTGGAGGAACAGTTTATTGCTCAGAAAGTGAAGTGTTTAATTACTTAAGTAAGTGACTTTATTGCTGTGCTGGGCAACTAGTTTGGTAACCCTATGAAAAGTCACTACTAAATATTCCCAAGCAAAAAAAAGATCCCCTATCATGTTTGTCTGCAGAAGAACTGTGTGAATATGTACACAAATGATCATGTGTGTGCTTCTGGAAATATTAATTCTGAAATATTTTCAATTCAATAAACTCACATATAAGTTTCATATAAAAATGGGAAGTTATTGTTTTACATCAATTTAAAATACAAATATTATACATATTTGTTTTAATTGTAACCTTTGTTTCTTTAAGTTATCAATAGAATGTGGTCTACTTTAAATACTCAAACTTGGTCAAGTTGTCATAGGTTCTACACCCTTATGATGAAAGCACATTCTTGAATTATTCCGGAATTATTTACAGCTGGAAAGAAAGCTGAAATGACAGCTGAAAATAATAAAAACTTTGAAACATTTTAAACTTGCCGATAGTACGTGACTTGTGTATAATATAAACAGTACTGCAAGCTGGTCAGAAGCAGGACATACACCCATATCTGATGGAATCATCCCGGGTGCTCCAGAAGTGACCTTTTCCATCTCGGCCATTCCCTTCTCATGGGAACCTTATATCCATGTGACAGTGCAGTCAAGAGGATGGGGCAAATTCTTTGTAAACAAAAAAGTATGTGCTTTTTTTCAATCTGACCTTAAAATTAATGGTGTTCCCCTGAGACACATACCAGTTAGAATGCTATTAAAGCTTTATGTACAATACAATATCAGTGTCTGGCAAAAATAGTAATGTGTTTTTACCTTATAGAGCCGGATGGCAGCCTCATGCCTCTGGTTGGTGGCATGTAGTCTCAGTTTATCCACGCTGTTGCTGTAGTAGTCACAGGCATTGCACTTGAGGTGCACAGGGTTGCCAATGGCCACACACTTTAATCTCCACTGGTTGGCTTTGCCTCCCTCCTTGATGTGAGCCACCAGCTGGTGCTTCTGCATGTGCTTGTCTGTCTTGCAGTGCAGCTGGAAGTTGGCCTTAAGCTGGGTGTTGTAGCTGCAGAGCTTGCACTGGTAGACGTCGCCAACCACGCAGCGCCACTCCTCTTCGGGCAAAGAACGCTCGGCGTTGACGTGGGCGTTGAGAGCCTCCAGGCTGTCCGTGGAGTAGCAGTTGCACACGGCACACTGGTAGAGGCGCAGTGAGGGGTCGTTGATAGGTGGAGACAAGGAGGAGAGGGAGGGGTCGGATGAGGACATACCCCCCATTCCACCAGAGGACACCAGGGATAGGTCGTCTGCCATCAGTTGACCACTGGCAAGACGCAACTCCGCTGAGAGGTCACTACTCACTGTGGGAGAAAATGTGGGAAAAAACAAAGTTAGTCAGCATAGAGGAGTGCCAAAAAGGTGTTTAAAACCTAGGGCTCTCATAAGGATTGCATACATGGAAGCATATAAGGATATTATGTCAGATAGAAGGCAGGCAGTACGCACAGAAAGATACATCAAAACAAAGAGGTATGACAGAGAGACAAAGCTCAGATGAAAATGAAAGGCTGGCATGCATAGGGAGGGATAAAGGAGAGCGAGAAAGAGAAAAAAAGCTCTTTTAATGAAATTAAGTGTGGAGAGAAAAGTGAGTCCTCCATGCAGGCCTCTCTCACACAAAAGGATTTGATAAAATAAAGCCTCACAGAGGGCTAAGGCTCCTTACAAAGTCTTGTCTATAAAAAACCCTAATAGGATTGAATCAGGATCAATTACAATCATCCTTTTCAACTTGCTAACTCGCTCATCAGGTAGCTTTAATTACTGCTCTCAGCAATGGTGGGACAACGGTTTTAGGGCTCCAGGCTTTTCTCACATCCACGCAGAGATTTGAAAAGCTGATTAATGCATTATACAAGTTTTCTCTTTATTCCGCCTGCCCACCCTGGAAAAAAAGAAAAGATCTGCCATTCATAGAAATGTAATTAACTTTTTTGTTTGATCCCTTCATTGTCTTGTTACCAAAGCTAATCATGTCATTTTTCAGATAATATCTCAACACTGTGTTTGGGAGCACAGAGGATCTAACAATTACAAATCATTTGAATCTTTTTAATTTTTGTAGTTCAAGTATATTCCCCTAATTAGTGGATGATTAGATGAGTGTTTGTGTGGCGGTGTGTGCTAGTTTAATTAAAACAATGGCACACTTTTACCTGAATGAGATGCTAAATGTGAGATGCAATTTAGAATGTGTATATCTAAATAGTGTCTATGCATGTCACCACGTATATTCATCCTTCATGTAAGTGTGCATGTTTGTGTGAGTTGAATTTATAAATATCCTGCGCACACCATCTAAACCTATGTACAGCTGTGCTCACTATGGGGAGCTGTGTGTTATCAGTGTAATTCACTGAGAGTACATCTGCTGGCTGGGCTGTGACCTCCACACTAGAAGAGGGAGTGGGTGTGTAACTCTACAGGGTCATTGTTAAATCTCTCTCACTCCTACGGGAATCCGCTTCCTGCTGTGTGAGACTGTGTGTACGTGTGTGTATCTGAGTGTGAGTCCTCTCCAGGGTGAGCAAAGGTGGGGTGGGGTGTGTATGGGCAAGGATTAAGCTGACTTAAGAAAATTACAAATGAAAGATTAAGAATAATTCTCATGTGGCGTCTCATAATCATTTTTTAATCAGTGAGAGGGGTCAAAGAAAGGAGACAATGACAGAGGGACAATATGAGAGCAGAGATATGAGGTAGAGAAAAAAAGAAGAGGGTGTGGAGAGGGGGGTCCAGGTAAAAAGGATGGGTGCAGAAAAAAAAAAGGTTAGAGGGAATGAAGAAAAATGAAGAGCAACAAAGGAAAGGCACGGAGATAAAAAAAACAAAAAAACAATACCCAGATGGCATCAGATATATGAGACAAACCACATAGAAATGAAAGTGAAAGATGAGCAGAAGAAATACAAAAAAGAAGCTCAAGGGCAAATAAATAAAAAAGCTAAATACTTTAAGTCACACCCTCAGTAGAAATGCCTTGTTTGCGTTTTAATTGACTATACGGTAAAACTATTATTTAATTGTAATTCTAGTATCACTCACCTAGACCAGATCCAAGAGCCGCTGCGGTTGCAGGATCTAGCTGGAACGGGTTAATCATCATCTGAGCATCTGGGCCACTGCTGCCTGCTGGGCTCTCCAGCTTTACACCTGCCAGGCCCATGTTTTGAGCCAGGTAGTACTGGTAGAGCTCTGCCTCAGCTGGGGCCAGGCCCATATGGAGGCTGTGTTGGATCTGCTTCATGTTCTGCTGCAGCAGCATCATGTTGTGCATGTGTTTCTCGCTAGTCATATGGATTCGCAAGTTCCGTGCAACATTGGTCTCATAGTCACACACCTGTTGGAAGAAAGGTGGGATACATTTACTTTTAAGGGCGTCTGACGATGCTAGTTTCTTTATCATTATCAAAGCATTGTTTTGCACTTCAAATACAATTATAATTAATTGCATAATTAATTATCCATTAGACAATATTGTTATATGTTTATTACATTCATAATGGGTATTGAGAACAACTAAAGCAAAAACAACAGCACTTTTAATGCATTTTAATGCAGATCTGCCTTTTAATGCAGATCCTGAATTTATTTTAGTTCTACAATATTTGGAGATGATGCTAGAATGTTTGAAAACATCTGTATTATAATGAGTAGAGGTCAGATGATGTGGCCAAGAAGAAGAATTGACATAGTGATGCTGAGGGAAATAACTGTCTTATTGTTTAGACATTGAAATAAGCAATTTCGTATGTAGCTAGCACAGCGCTACAATGACACTGTTGGTTAATTACCTCACAACGCCAAGTGGGCTTCTGTTTGGGCTTTGATGGCGAGGGTGCACCGCAGACTCCACCAAGGCTGGCACTGGGTACAGGATTGGCATGGGTATGGGTATGGTTGTGGTTGTATTGTACCTCAGTGCCACCGTTCTGGAGCGTTTGTACGTTGTTCAAATGCTTGTCTGACTGCATGTGGATGCTTAAGTTGCCTTTGGTGGTGGTTGAGTAGTTGCATACCTAAAAGGCAAGAATGAATACAGGGTATGATATGCATGGTATACATCATCTATATTGCTAAAACAATGGTATGTTTCTATTAGCATATGTCCACCAAACCGAGTGATTTTTTTTTTGTTAAATCAAAGATCGAAGTTGGCTTATAAAACCCAGGCAAATAAAAACAAAATTATCATAATTTGGAAATTTTTGAAAGTCCACAGAAATGAAAAATGAGATAGACAGACCTCACAGCGGAAAGGCTTGTATCCACAGGTATAGCTTTCGCCCCTGGCTAAACGAGGGTGAGGCTGTCCTGTGCGGCAGTACGCACATGATCCACCAGACTCTGGATGTTTCTCCTTCATGTGGGCGTCCAGCGTCTGCTGGTACTTGTAGTGCCAGTTACACTTGGGACACTTCAGCGTCTTGCAGGAGTTACGTGAATGCATCATCGTCATATGCCCTCCTAGAGATCGCGAAGATCCCAAGACCGTGTCACACTTGGGGCACTCCACCCCACTACCTGGGGACCCTTCCCCTGGACCAGGGGTACCAGGTGTCCCTGGAGTTCCAGGCGTACTGGGATTTCCTGTGTGTTGATGCAGAGGTCCAGGACTCTCATCATCTCTGCGCAACATCATCATGTCAAGGGGGTGGGAGGATGGCGACGACCCATCTTGTCCTGCCAGAGTTTCACTGGTTGAGTCGTTGCTGCTTTCCCGCTCTCTGGCAGCTGCCAGGGCAGTGGACAGACAGCTCTTCTCCATCTCAAGCTTCTCACATGCAGGCAGGGAGGAAAAGGAGGTGGATGCAGGGCCTTTGCTGTCACTGTTTAACTTTAGCACACTGTTGGAAAAGGGGGAAATACTTTGGTTTAAGATAGGGAAATCTTTGCTACTGGTGCTGTTGGCCCGCTGGCCTGTCATCGCCATGGTCTGATCCTCCTCCTCATCTGCCTCCATTTCTACTCCACCACCATTGGAGTAAGCATCATCATCCTGCTCTGGACTTTCTCCTCCAACTGCACTGGGCTCCCGCTTGACATGCGGGTACTGGCTCAGGTCCGACCCATTGGGTTGCAAAGTGCATGTTTCCCTAACGTGGCCCTTGCAGTCACTATCAGAGTTTCGACCTAACAGGTTGCCAACAGTGGCAGCAGCAGAACTCCCGCTGGGGGTTCTGTGAGCACCAGCCCCTCCCCCGAGGTTTGGGTTGGTCTCAGCCTTTGGCATGGTTTGGGTTCTAAGGGTTTGGTCATTGGAGGAGCTGCTGGCACTGCCCTTCAGGAAGGCAAAACCTGCCTGAAGGGAATCGGTACTCTCCCCACTACTGTGGAAAGCGTTCCACAAACCGTGGAGCCCAGTGTCTGGCCCTAGGAAGTTGGCAGGTGAGGGAAATTGGGGTAGCACAGAGTTTGGGGGGTTTTTTGGTTCCAGAAAGCTTATAAGAGGTTCTTTGTCCTTGCCGATGCCCTGGATGATGGCAGAGACGTGCTTGTTGCTCAGCAGCTTCTGCTCCTGATCATTCAGGGTCATACGGTGGTCATGGACAGCATGTGTCACAAAGGAACGGCTGTAGCCAAAAGACAGCTTGCACAGAAAACACATCAGCACAGGCTTCCGCCGCCCATCGGCCACACAGCCCTCAAACTTGGACAAGTCCACATTGTTAGGGACATCTTTGGACACACAGGAGTTTTTGGCTGCACCATCCGCCTTCAGATAGTCTTTGTCATTCTTGTGGCGGAGGTCATAGACACGAAAACTGTGCAACACGGGACCAGTGCCCGCCAGCCCTCCAGCTGAGGTATTTGGGAAGGAGGGGTGGTCGGCCACTAGGGGGTTGTTCCCCAGGGATGAAGCGATGTGGAAGGTGTTGATGATCTGGGGGTAGAAGGACATGGGTGCAGTGGGCTGCTCCAACCGCTCTCCCCTTGGGCTCAGGCCACTCTGGCCACTGCTGACCTGGGCATTGGGAAAGGTCTGGGGGGACAGTAGGCCCCTGAATTGGTGAGGCCCAGACATCCCCCCCTGGTTGCCACACTGCTCTTTGGCGTCCTCTAGGATGAAGGCAGAGCCATCGGGCTGGTAGATGATCTCGCCGCTCAGGTTCTCCACATCACTATCCTCTTCCATCTCCATCTCGCTGTTCATTTCTCCCACTTCGGCAGAACCAATCTCACGTTCTCCTTCATCTTCACTCTCCTCTCCTAACATCCCTTCTACCTCCTCACCCTCCTCATGACCTCCAGTAGTAGGGAGACGGGCGTTGGGGCAGTGGTGCTCCATGTATTTTTGTAAACTGGAAAAGGAACTAGAACATTCGTTGCAGGGGATCTCCTTTGCCGGTGCCACAGGAGATGTGGCAGGGGCAGAACAGTCCGAACCCAAAGCTGCTCCTCCTCCTCCTGGTAAAGTCCCAGTAACACTCCCTTTGTTACCAGTAGTAAAGCTTTCTCTCCGACTCTGTTCAGGTCCAGGGTCGGTGGTTGCACTGACATTGGTGGGGGTAGAAGTGGACCTCAGCGGGCTCACAGCGGGCTCTCCGAGGCCATTCTCTGGCTCTCCAATGGCAGCAGGCGACATTTGGTTGTTGTTGTTGTTGGCGGCGTTGTTGGTCTCCATGGCAATGACGGCGTTGTCCTCAGCAGCAGCGTCCAGCCTCTGGCCACCATGTTCCTGCTGCCGTGATGACACCATAGGGGGAGAGTCACAAGTTGCCATGACGACCACTACATAGGGATCTCATCTCATCCAGCCTAACAGGGACCTGAGTTGGGAAAGACAGAAATGAAAAAGGACAATGGGGATTTAGTAAATGGTGTTTCACACTACCACAGTGTCAAATAGCAGATAATGTTGGCTAATTCTAAATCACTATTAACTTTGTTTCAATTAACTCTAACGTACTCTTACCCCACATTCAATCTTGTACTAAATGTGTTGTTGCCGACCTCATTTGGATCAGACTGATTTCTCAAGCACAGGTTGGTGATTTCAACACAACATGACAGTCATCTATCTCTGTATAGCCTCTCACCTACCAGACACCTTGACAACTTTTGAAAAGTGGAGAAAAGTTTTATCTCTTATTGGCCCCAGGAACCACAGCTTGGAAACTAAATGAATGATGCAGCTCCCATGACAGCCGGCAGTAGGGAAGTCTATCAGAATAACTCAATTGTCAAGTAAATAGACTCTTTGATCGACAAACTACTGTGCAACACTGGAAGCAGTTTCGCCTCTGTTTTGTCCTGTTGGTTAAAAGATTATAATATCAGGCTAAAGAAGATAACTTTGTGTATTCTTACATTGTGGACAAATCAACTAACATACAGAGGTAAGATTATCAATCTTGAAATCTATTAAACAACGGATATGCAGAACAGTTAGCGCATTCCTCTAAGGGGAAGGGTGAATTAGATTTAGAGGAGCCTTCAATCATTGGCTAATTCAGCCTTGGCATGTTCTTACCAGTCAGGTGTGGCTAATTAGGGAACACCTATTAACCTATTAATGCCCTGAAGGTATGACTTTGTGTGTACCAGACAAGTATGAAACTCTATATCGTCATGCAGCTCAGGAAAAGGTAGAGCACATTTTCTAGACAAGGGTGCAAATTAAGGAATAATTCAGGAAACTACATACTACAGTATGTACATTAATAACATGTATATATTTTCATATAATAGCCATTGATGAAAGAGAGAGAGAGAAATAGAGCGATAAAGGGAGAGAGAGAGAAGGAGAAAGAGAATGAGCTTCCATGAAGAATGATGTTTGGAATACCAGTGAGATGTTATCAATCCTGGGTGGCTGCCCATCTCTCAACTGCTCACTACTTCAATCTCTTGGCTTTTCACAACAAGCCACATATACGAACGCAAAGGCACACACAAACGGACACACACAAAAAGCCTCCTAAACTGACAAACTCAAAGTAATTTCATTTTGTTTTGTATTAATTTTCCATCACCTAAAGAGAAGAAAACAACACACTAAGACAAAGTCATATGGGGAGAAACAGAAAAACAGACTATATGCTTGAGAACTGAAGCTTCATTGCTTTCTTGCTTAGCTAAATGCAACAAATGAGCTACTTGTGCATGCCAGGTTTTTTTTCACTTGATACAGTGCTAGCGCCTTTCAGATGCTTGCGTGTAAATGAGCTGGCATTAAAAGAAAGCTTTAAAGAGCCATGTTAACCTTTAACCCAATCCACCTGCTGCTTAATTCTCCCTCGCTTTTTCTACACTCCCTCCCTCTCACAACAAAGCTACAAAGCAATTAGAGGATTAATCTGCAACAATCCAGGGCCAAACAAAGCCAGTGGGTGGGACAGTAAAAGCGTGAGGAATGAAATCAAACATGTGTGTGTGTGTATGTTTGTAGGTGCATGCATGTGTGTGTGCACGCGCTATAATCAGGTCTAATCTGACATACCCCAGAGATGATTCCATGGGGACTAGTGATAGATTAAAAGGGCTAAATTATGTTTTCTCTCTCTGTGTCTTACTCTGCTTCTGTCTCTCTATTCGTGAGATTAAAGACAAATTCCTAAGGAGCAGAAAATGAGTGCCAGTGCTTATCTGCTCTCTCTGGCTGTGGCAAAATGCTGGACATAGACATAGGTCATGTTAGGTTAAAGAGTAGTTCTTGAGCAAACATTGTTAATTTTTTCACATTTTTATGAGCATCTTAATGGGGTGACCATTTTTCTTCCATAAGTTTTTAACTTTTGTGAACATTGTACATTTCTGTGAACAATACTTAACTTCACTATCCTGATGCAGTAAAATCTAACCAACTGTTAGATCAAGAAAATTCAAAACAAACAAAACACCTTATCTGATTTATTTTCTAACCAAATACATGTTTAGCCCAAGGCACAGATCCTGAAGATAGCAACTATGGTTTTATACACACCTACACACAAACACATCTGTCTGCAGGTTAACTCAAACTTGTAATTGCAAAGAAATTAGCAGCATTTAGCTCTGCGTTCTACACACAAGCAAGGAGTTGAAACAGGCCACATATGTGTCATGCCACAAGAATGCATGGCATTAACTCACACATACTGAGCCTGTTTCACCACAAATGTCTTAATTTTAGGTAGACCCGTGCTGCCTGTTTGACAGAGGAAGAAAATAAAATGACTTTGGCTGCTCAGTTATCTTTGTACCATAAATCCTCCATAACGCTCACCTAAGCACCAAAACAACACACTGTGTTTCTTCCTGCAGTCAAACATACACACTTCAGTTTTCCACCAGTGTCCCTCTTACTGAGGTTTGTCTTGAATGTGATTGAGGTTAAAGCGGTTCAGAAGCAGTGGGTTTGAGAACTAATGTGACACATATGACAGGATTTACTACTTGTCAGTGGTGTCATTTCACTGCTTATATCATTGGGGAGCAACCCCTTTGAATTGTAGCTCGGACATAAAACACTGATGTTTATGAATTATGCATCTCCTAACACTTTAAGTGTGGAATTATGTCTTGTGGATAAGCCAATGTGTTGAGCACTTGGCACTGAGATATCACCATTAATGCTAGCAGGTTAGCAGCTGTTTACATATGTGCTGCCTGCCAACAATAATGTAACTGTCTTTAAAAAAAGGCCACACTAAAATCTTGAGACTTGTACTGATCAGTTTGATAACTTGTAATCACCTGACCTTTTTTCTTTCAAGAAAAAATGCCCCATTCCCTAGGCCTCGCACCTTTCACCGCAGTAGTGCCCACTCCTGTTTCTTTTAAGACAGATCATGTTACTGCTAGGTAGGAAACCTTCCTCTCTCTCTCTCTCTCCCCCCCGCCCCCACTGGCTTCCTTCGCTCTGCTAACCAACCACACTACTTTCATTTGAAAGAGAGCGATAGGTTTTTCCACACTGCAGAAACAGTTCCCTTCTTTTAACAGAAGAACAAAAGATATGGACTGAGCCGTTCCTACCTCTGTTTTTTAATTAAGCATGTCCCTTTGCTTTCACACACATGCACACGGACACAGGCTCATAGAAAACACACACATACACAAACACACATACACTGAGGTAATTAAAGTGGCAGATCAGATCCAGTGAAAGGCAAATAATAGCCCAGGAATGCCTGGTTTGGACACTGCTAGTTCTGATGGGAGAAAGGGTCTAAGAGACTCTTTGGCCCATTGTTTTTCTTCCCCCTCCCCTCCTCTCTCCTCCATCTGCTTTTCAGTAGCTCCCTGAGAGACAGAGGCAGTCTAAAGCAGGGGATTTCTCCACTTTTTCTCTCAAACTTTTCTCTCTCTCTGTTAAAAGCACTTCCGGTTTTGATAGGAGTTGGATCCTGTATCTACCATGAAGGCCAAAGCTGCCTTTGTTGGGGCCCATGTTAAGCTGTAATAAACGTGCTGATAATACACAAAGTGTTACAGCAACATGTCAACAGTGCAGACCTGAGTTACTGAGTCTCCTGCTTTTGTCCTCCTGTCTGACTATCACGCATTAGCCACAGATGCAGCCTGTTAAATGCCAAACCTGTAATTGCAGTGTCGCCGCACTGCCGTCTTTGTTTACACAGGGATCTTTTAGGTTAAAATTCTTCCTCACGAGCTGTCCGATATCCTAATGCAAGGGCAGACAGCGCTGTTAATACTGCTGCGAATATTTACAAGATATGTAAACACTGGAATTAGGCACATCTGTGCTTTGGGATGTGTTCTAACATGTTTTTTTCCTCTCTACTTGTCAAAATGTTTGGATACATATGTGAGCACAGCCAATAACTAATGAAATTAAATCCAGACTTAAGCTTTAAGGTGACCCATGAAAGCTTGTAAAGTCAAACAACAAAGTCAGAAGACAGCGTGAGACTATGCCTATATGTCCATTCCTTGAGGTCTCCTAGAAGGTCATCCCTGTCTCGGCATGTGGCCCCTCAGTCTAACACCAAATCTTCTATCAAAATGTCACCAAGCGTTAGCCAAAGACAAAGGCGAAGGGCACTGTGAAAGCCCCTGCATCCATCTCCCACTGTCAGTGCCATGAATAGGCCTACTCTGGTCTAATTAGACCTGTTTATTTGTTGCCATGCAGAAATGGAGGGATGAAAAACGAAATGGATGAAGGAGGAGGGGAATTATCTCCTTCCTCACAATGCGAGAGGAGCTTCGGCTGCCATCAAAGAGCGCCGATGCATGCGTGCAAAAACACATATAAACACATGCAGACAATCACAGAGGAGGGCCTAATACTCTCTGTTTAAAGTCTTAAAAGGGAGGACAGAGGGAGAAAATTGCAAAAGGATGAGAGGGGGAGGGCTTTTGCGTGACCAAGTGTTTTTTGTCTTCTTTACTTCTTAATTTCACAGAGGGTTTTCATGCAGCCCTTGTTTGTTGCCTGGAGGTGTAATATTAGACCCTAGATGCACTAGATCTCCCTGATACCCCCCACACCCTGTTATGTCCGCCTGTCCTCTTCCCTGTGTCTCCCTTGTAAGCAAAGGCCTTCATTACCCAAAGACACCTTATCATTATAGCAAGGTGCGGCCCAGACACCTAAAGCAAGCCCCACTCCATTTAGCACAGGAATCTTGTTCAACAAATTACCTACTCTGCTAAAAAAATGCCTTTTAGCATATCAAAATCAAAATTATGCCTACATCAGCAATGATCTCTGATTGTAGAAGGAGGCGAAGAATGGAGAGAAATGTTTCGTCTAGGAGCGGGAAGCAGGATAATAGAGAAATGTAGAGGACAGAAGTGTCCTTTTTTCTTTTTCAAGAGTAGGTATGCAGGTTCTATCCCTCAGGTTGATGACAAGTAAATTGGCCTCATTGGTTGCTCAGGTAACATACACCCAACTGCCCTCAGGTGCTTACCTGATATTTCATTGTTAGAGGAAAAGATATATCTAGGTGACCTTGGAAATAATCAGCAACATATGAGACTTAGAGCGTCATAGGATACAAAAATAGTCAAGTATGCAAAAACAAACTTGTTGACCAGCTAAGAACAAATAGTGAACCCAGGGGCCATGTTTGTCTTTTTCTCTCTCTCTCAGAGCAACAAGAGTCATATCACTCATGCCCCAGATGGGTCCCAAAATCTGATTTAGGATCAGATTACACCAGCCCCTATCCAAACGTAAAGCAGGATGAGGTGAAACCATCTATCATGTCCCCCAGTCATTGCTTCGAGGCAACAACCTCAAAAACTCTAGGACATCCTATTGAGTTTAGAACCCCGTTAAATGTATTTCTGTTAAACAGTTTTTTCCATGTGTGTCCCAGGTCAATGTCAGTGTTTATCTTCTGCTTGTCCAGTTTCATAGAGACAAAGTTTAATGGATTAAAGACAACTTTGACTGGCTTTAACATTTTTACAAATGGACTTTGGGCTTACACAGTCCAGTCTAAATATATGCACAAGTCTCATGTCTTTGAAGAGGCAATATTTCAAACTAAACTCAAACTGAAACATGAAAATAAACAGTCAGACACTACTGGGTCGCAGTCACCAATTGCTGCCCTTGCTAAAGATTTTTTCCAGCATCAAAGGCAAAGCCAATCTACATAGCTAATGCCTCCATTTTTTTAACTCCCCTTCCTCAAACTCAAAACAGAAAAGACCAAGGGGAGTGAAAAAAATGGGGATTTTTCTTTTGCCGGCAATCTGGAAACACTCTCTAGTTAATTAGGGTTGATTGGAAATGAACCGCACAAACAAAGGGCAGCCTATGCACTGACTATTATGGCCGTGCACGCGTACGTACGCGTGCACGGGTGGGGGGGGGTTGTACTACAAGCACCTTAGAAGTACACGCTGGTAGAAGCTCCACTCTCTCGACTCTTCCCCTCGCTCTCTTTACCCCCACCACCTCCACCCCCCAGATTAAGGGAAAGCACCGCCAAAGAATGTGTGACGACCTCCACTGCCACAGAGCAAAACTTTCAGCCCCTGACGCCACAAAAGGCAAGAAGGTAATTAAGTTTGAAAGAATAGAAGCACTGCCACAAACAAAGCACCAGTGTCCATGGGGAGGGATTGGAGGGGGAGTGTGTGGGGGGGGGGGTATATGTGTGTGCGTATAGGGGGGTGAGGCAGAAAAGCCATTAACATTCAGTGGCCGGGTGAGAGAGAGGAAGGAGGGCAAAGGGGAACTGAGGATGCCATTCTCTCTCTCTGTGCTTCTCCCTGTCTTTCTCTATCGCAGCACGACTTGTCTGTCCATTCTTTTTATTTATCTCTCTTCTTTTTATTTTCTCTCAATCGCCCTCACATCTGGTTTGGACCCCCCGTGCCCTCCCCAAATCACCCCTCACTACACTGCACCAGATCTCCAATGCTCTTTTTGGCCCCTTCGCTGTTCCTTGTTGTTGCTCCCCATGTGAGGGGTTGCCCCCTACGGACAACACACACACAGACAAATGCACTCATACGCACACCCTACTTTTTTATTGTAATTCTAGCTCTTGATTATCTGTTTTTCAAGGCTGCTTTGACGCTTTGCATATGGTGAAGCCTAAGGACAGAACTAGCAAACAGTGATACACACACAGCATCCCTGTTGGTAACCACCTGAGAGTGCTAAGAGTTAATTAGATTACCATCGTACACATTCAAATTCAGACACGCGGACACATGGACCTCGCAACGTACAAACACAAAACATACACAGGGAGCTTTCATCTTTTCCTTTTTTCTTTTTTGCCACATCTCCAGCAAAGCAGTTTAACTCAATTAGTAAAGAATGTAATTTTATTTACAGACTCCCAAGTAACTCTAAACACACACACACACACACACACATACACATACACACACACACACACACACACACACACACACACACACACACACACACACACACACACACTCACACAGTATAAGCAAACTATCCTTCTCCCACGTGGTTGGAGCTAAGAAAGAAGTATTCATTGCTCTTGCATGTGTGTGTGTGTGTGTGTGTGTGTGTGTGTGTGTGTGTGTGTGTGTGTGTGTGTGTGTGTGTGTGTGTGTGTGTGTGTGTGCATGTGTGTTCAGACAGTGATCATGAGACACATTTACGTCAGATGAGTGAATCAGACAAACCACTGCTAATTTCAATGCGGGATTCTTTTGAAGAGAGAAGATGGTGAGAAAGAAAAGTTAAAAGTTAGGGAGAGACAGACAAACAGTGGCAACGATAGGTAAGTAAGCAAGACACGATTAAGCAAAACTTTGAGTTTGCATTTGTGCACGTGTTACACATCTACCGTCCATCTCTTTTTCCGCACAGTTGAGGAGAGCAAGTCACCAACTAATTGTGGTTTTGTTGCGTTGTGCGTTTACTAATCTGCTTCTCTTTGTCTCTACATCTCACCAGAGACATGGATTAGTGCTAAAATGATGACTGCTTAATCCTTGATTTGCCTGTGCTAAATAAATATTAATCTAGCCTGCTCATCGTGCTGTTGTAAGGTACAACATACACAATATGAAAGGGCTTAGCTGTTACATAAATCACAGCCTTATCCTTTGGATGAGGCAAAAGCATGAGACCATGCACACACAGACACACTCCTCTTTGCAATAACGTAGCAAGTCCAAGGGGGTGGCAGGGTGGGATTATTTGCCAAGAGAAATTAATAATCCTGCTAAATACAAAGCCTGGAAAAAAAAATCTGGTCTCTAAAAAAGTGTTTTCTATCGGGGTGTGTAGATGCACACAAATATATATCACCCCAGGAAAAAAATAACAAATATCACTCATTTGTGTTGATTCAGACCCCTCTGTTTTTCTCAGTCTGCCTCTCAGCAGGTTTGTTTAGAAAAAATACTGCTGAGAACATGAAAAATGAAAGCTACCATTGCTGGACTCTCTCTCTCACACACACACACACACACACACACACACACACACACACACACACACACACACACACACACACACTTAAATTGACAAGGCCGTGGTGGTGCAGCGCAGAAGAGGTTAGGCAAACATTGTCCACGTCAGTCAAGGATAGCACACACACTCACAGACAGACACAGAGAGCAGTCTCTGACGCAGGCATTTCACATCAACCTGGCAAATATAAACGGCTGGTTATACTGAATCAACTACCATGAGCCACCGATTCTCTGCTTTTTGTAGGCTGTGATAACTGCAACTTTTGTGAAACAACTTGTACGTGTATCTTATTCTTGGCCTCAAATATAACATGACATATTCTTAAAACACTTGCCTTGTCACAGACACAGCAGTCGGAAATTAAAAAGCATGTAGTATTTTTCTGTTTTGCAAGAGCAGTACGTCTTGCTGATTTTTTGGAACCTATTATTAACATTACAAACTAATGTAGCAACTCCGTTTACTTGTTGCCTCACATTCATTCCTTTTTAGGAAAGGAAAAGAAATGTCACAAATGTTACCCTATTTGGTGAAAGATGTCTATCTATATCAAGTGACCAAGAAACAGGCCAGAAGCACAGCTAGTGATAGGATAGAACATATAAGTCTAGGCATTGCACCACAGTGTGGTTTGGCTGTCTCAAATAGTTATTACTCTATTATGGTCTAAACAGGCAGGGACATCTTGTCTGTCTATTGTGTTAAAGTCATCTGATTTATGTTTGCCTAACCTGTGCTTATCTGTCCAATTACACTGTAAAGTACAAGAGAGGAGGACAGAAGAAAAGAGAACATCTGCTTTTACATGTAACAGTTAAGAGACACCTTGCTTACTGTGCAGAAATTTCTCTGACATGGTGAACGAACCTTCCAGTTCTTCTCCAGGGGTAACAATAAAGTTTAAAGTTCAAACCCCCACTGATTTCTGAAGACGGTACTCGGCGGGACACAAGCCCTGTTATTATCTTCATAAACATAATCATAGGGCAGGTATCCTGACTGACGCCACAAGCTATGTGCCCCTCACTTAAACATCTCCGAAGCACTTCTCTGACACGCCACAAAAAGACTATTAATGTCTTGAGCATTTCAACAGGGAAAATGTGTGAGCCTTGCATAACGAAAAGCACAGATGAACACAAAATTAGGCACACTTGTGTTCCGGGATGAGAGCAGGCATAAGGGATTTGTGGAAAAACACGCAAAACACAAACGCACACATACCTTTCGGCTTTCCAAGAGCTAGAATACTCATGACAGGTCTAATTTCTGGACCCCGGGAATTACTAATTAACTTAAGCTTTAGGCTCTCTATTTAATTAGAGAGGTCTCCAAATGAACTTTAGACCAAAGCCATTTGCTTTTTAAACAAACCCCCTTTTTCTGACAGCTGTTGCGAGTTTGCCCTCTTCTCACAAAAACCACCAGGAAAGCGCAGTTGTTTTTTATGTCATCATAGGCTCTTTTACTAGTTACCATGGGAGGGAAGAAAGAAAATGAGGGGGATGAGCAATTGGGTTGAAAAGCGTACATTTTAATTGGATTTCACTACAAACAAACAACTGTCAGATGTAATTAGCATGGTTTTAGATTAGCACCATAATATTCTTTTATCAAATAAACACCGTGTCACGCATATCCACCGACAGCCCGCTGAGAGGGAACCAAGATGAAATGGACCCATTACCTTGCCATGCGCTGCAGGAAATAACCACAATTAGATGTAAGAGACAAAACAACATATTGAGATTTATCTTGTAAAATACAAAAATACAAAATATCTCACTGTGTACTTTTTTTTTATTTTTAATGAAGGTCTCTTTCTTTGCTATCTCCCTCTTTTGTTTCTGTATATATGTGTTGCATTGCCCATATTGTGACAACCAGGAGACTGCGCAGGTCAATGACAAGGCAGCCGAGGACCAGAGTCAACAATATCTATCTTTTTTTTTTATGATTTTGCTCTCTAAAACACACATAGACTCACAGATTTGACTTGGGGCAATGCGAAGGCCCATTCAAACCGATATATATATATATATATATATATATATATATATATATATATATATATATATATTTAATTATACATATAACCTGAAGGGGCAAGCAATCACTTTACAGTCTAGTCTTTTAATAAAATCTCTGCCACTACTTTTACATTACAAATAGGTATAAGGATGAGTGTCTCCGACAAGCCAAAAGGAACACTAGACCATCCATCACCACACCTTGACACTTGTTTAGGGTATTGTGTTAAGAAAGAGGTCCATTCTTCAGCCATACTTTGCTTTTTTAACAATTCCTCCAAAGCCTTCTTATATCTTCTCATCTAAACTAGGATTAAACACTGTAAAACTCCCTTCTTTATTTAGTCTAGGGGCAGAGAGCTGATACATCAGTGAAACCGCTGACAAAACCGGCCCTGTTAATACCTACAATTTCATATACAAGAACATTCCTGCAACCGCTCTGCTCTTCTTCTTTACTGTCACAGAAAAAAGGGAGTCTTATTCTTTTTTTTCTTTTTTTAAGCAAATAATTAAAGATGATTCCACGACTGGTGCCAGGCCAGAAAAAAGAGGCAGAGTTTGGGAGTAATAGTGTTGGCTGGAGTCTGTTTGGGGGAGTTGTGAAGACACATGCTTGCTTGCCTGTGTTAGATCAGACTGAGACCACATTGGAAAAGGTAAGATTCAGGTTTTTTTGTACCTGTAGTTCCAAAAAGGTCCTGAGAAGTCATAATTGGTGTGGCCATATGAGTGGTAATTTAGGAGTTTCCATTTTGCTAATGAAGTCACAGTATTTAGATTATTATTATTATTATTATTACTATCATTATTGTTATTATTATAATAACTGAGAAGGCCTCCATGCAACTAAATTCTTTGGTAAATTCTTCTCATGTCTCATTACACTGTTTGTTTAAGCCCAGTCATGCATAATTAATTAGCCACTTATTCCCTGACAAGCCCTGCCAATGGCCTTGATATCCACATGTTATTGCCTCCAGGAATACTACATGCCAATCATGTTGCATATAAGAAATACATGCAGGCATCGGCAAGAGCACATGCAAACACATATAATAATATACCTGAACCGAAGAGATTTGATCCATGTTTTTTATCTAATGAAAAAAATCTTCGGTCAGATGAGATAATAATTTGTATAAGGGAATACGATTTTTTCCTTTAAATATCCATGGATATGGCATAACTCTCTCCTTATTGCTCCATTTTTCCTTAAGGTCTATTAATGCGACTTTGTCCTGTGACTGGGCTCGCTGCCTCTTCAATCCCCGCCTTTGTCTTTGGCCAACGAGGAGGGAGAATGTATCATTTGTCATGAGACGTCTTGTGCTATTGTGGTGTATCTTTTCTAAAACCTGGAGAAACTTAGTCATTCATCAACTTTTCCCCTCTTCTTAACTCAGAGCTTGTCTTTTTGAGTTATCTGTGGGTGAGGCAGTTGTGCATATTCTTTTCTGGTTTTGTTTTTACTTTGCCAGCTTTTAAACCCATAAAATTACTTCTGAGAGCAATCAATATAATATGTGGCATATAACCTTGTGTACTGTGCTTTATGTTGTTGGTAGGTACAAGAGGGACAAACATTTCTAAAACAAAAGCTTGAATGCTTTGTTGAATTTGTAAGATGAGGACGTTGAGACCTGAGGGCTGAGCGAGTGTCCTTCATAGTGACTGCATCAACGAGTATAGAGGACGAGTGTCTGTTCAATTCGACACTGATGTACAGAAATAAAATCAGTATAGTTACATATTACACAGACAATAAAGTAAAAGAAATATCAGTGAGGATAGCCGATCACCGTTTGCGATTAACTCCCTTCTGTACCTGGCTGCCATACCACAGAAAAAGAAAAGAAAAACATCCAGAGATGCAAATGAAAGACAAGATTGAAAGCAACAGAGAACATGAGACAGTCATCCACAGAGAACGCAAATCACGGAGACAATACGAGAGAAAGAGAGAGGCCTCATTTTGTCAGCAGCCTATTTTATTTGACCTAAACCTGAGAATCGTAGCCAACCCCAGGGCCCACAGGACCTCAGATCAAACAGAAAGAGTATTCGAACACACGGCCCCAATTGTTCTTTCCCACCCCGCCCTTTCCACTTTGAAATAAAAAGAATAAACATATTATTCTAAATGAAACACCCAGACCAATGTTTTTCCATGGCTAATATCCTGTATGAGATGGCTGATGCAAAATAGGCAGTCGAGCCTGAGAACGGGACGGAGCACAGGGAAGAGAAAAATTCCCCTCTTTCTATTTTTCCCTTCAGAGACTGACGAAGGCCTGGCGAGATGAGAGAGAGACATACATAGAGACATGACAGCGAGAGAGAAAAAGAGAGAGAGAGAGAAAGAGAGAGAGAGGGTAACGCAATCCTGACTGGCGCAGGACCAACAGCAACAAAAACATTTAGATAACGGCCCTCAATAATGAACCATTTCAATGAGGACAAAAATTACATTTCCTACAGATAACATGCCCCCTTCCCATAACAGAGCCAGAAGAGCCCCGAAACTACGTCATGCTCAACAGTGGTGCACTGGAGTATTATGTTAGGGGAGGTTTGTAGTAACTATATTAGTATCCTTTTACCCCGCCAGAGACAGTACTTTACTGGTTGTAAGGACATCGAGTTGGAGGAGCTGAGAGGGACCGGGAGAAATATAGACCCTGTATGACAACTCGACGAGATTCCCTCGAAAAGCAACACATCACTCCTCAACCAACGGAGCTATAACACTACCGGTGGCACGGCTCAAACGATTACCGATCTGCAATACACACTACAAGGGCCACTCAAAATAACACTCCACATACACATAACCAAGGATCGCTGCAGCGCACTTGATCCTCACAGGTGGTGCGGGTCACAGCGAGAACACCATCCCCACCATTCCCATCCGCTAAGCACTCACTTCCTTTCATGTCAAAGTCTGTCAAGTTGTTGAGAGGGGAAGAGGCAAGAAAAGAGGAGATATAGCGTGGAAAGGAGGCAGAGAAAGAGAGAGGGAGTCTTTGTCCTCCTCCACTCAGCTCCAGTACGTTTCCTCCTCGGGTCTGGCCGGCATTAACATATGAAAGGCGAGGGAAGGCGTGCAAAAGGTCAAAGAAAGAGGATCCTGTCCAATGAGAGACAACAAAAACAGGCCACACCGGCTTTTGTGGCGTTCATGTTCTCCACTACCCAACCCTGCGCCCCTCCCTCGACCCGGGATCATTTCCATACGCCAGATGCAATAGCAGTGATGACGGTTGATCATAAATTACTCACAAAGTCGAGTCGGGTCATATGGAAGTCATGGTGGCGATTTTAAGCTGCGTCACCACCCTTATGCCCCCACCTACAACTACCAGCAGAGCTCACACACACACACGCAAGCACGCAGGCATTCACATAAAACACACCTGCCTTGCAATTCTACAGCTCCCTCTACCCAGACGATATCCGACCAAATCCTTAGTAAACATCTCAATAAAGGAAAATGTAAGAACGGTGTAGTTTGATTTGATCCATGAAAGCCGCTCCCTTCCTTCCATGTAAATGCTACCTGAGCCACATCCATCCACTACATAATTGCACACTCCAGTGCTTTAGGGATGCAGTTTAGTATATACATGGAGGCTTAGGAAGCCAGAAGTTTACCACAGTTACTCTATTATCATACATATTGCCTCACATGACAGCTTCCATCTGCTGGCATCCAAACAAACAGCCCAAAACACCGGCCTGGTGTTTCCGGGGTCCTCACCAGCGAACACAGTCCTCTACCGGCAACAGCGGCCAGCGAGAGAGGGACTGGAGGGGAGAGAGGGAGGGAGAGAGAGAAGAGGGGTAGAGCATTTCATCTCTCTTTCATCTCTGTCACCCAGTCAAGCGTTCAATGCCCCATTCAGCGCCTGCCCAGCATTATGCAAAATAATGCTAATCCCCTTTCCCGTGCTTTCACACTTGTATAAACCGCCGTTCCTGCCTCTGAAAAGCAATTATATCAGTTTACATTCCTGTCAAAAAACAGGATTAGCATGCGAGTACTAGTAGCACCAACTAGGCCCAATCTCTATCCACCTTTGGCTAGCGGGAAGCACAGAAAATTAAATGTTTGTCCACCCTCCCCCGTAAAAAAGAAAGTCCTGCTGCTTGGTTGGGGGTAGCTCTAAAGATGTGTTGTAATTAGATATTTGGATGGAATGAAATGCAGGACTGAAACTTTCAAAGGCAGAACTCCTTGTCCCTGCTATTTTGGCCCAAGCTTTTCTTTGCCAGAATATCAATCTTCAATAATCAAAAACAAATTCAGCTATGTCGCTACACAGGGCCATACCAGTCTCACACAGTCCCCGTCTCACTTCACAGACAGCAGGCAGTGTGTTGCACATGTGACACACACGACACACAGCTGAACTGTTGTCGTCCCGTCCGACACATTGCTGCCACATGCGCACAATCTTGCCAATGCACGAGTGCACATGCAAACACACACACTGGGCCGACAAGGAAAGATGGCAGAGTATTTTTGAATATGCAAATGCTCGTACAAGCGGAACGTGTGTAAATAGGAGTCATTGTGCGCCGGTCTAATCTGGACAGTCGGGCCTCCCTCTCTCTCTCTGCCCCTCTCATGTTTTTTTTTGGGGAGGGGGGGGGGTGAAGGATGCACCCCCATCCTAACTGACGACAGATCAGGGGACATTAGTCAGCACAATTAGCCAGGTCGTCATGGCGACTAATGAAATTTGGCAAAGCGGCCAGCCAGAGATTTAAATGAGCTATATAGCTGGTTATGTGCTAGCACGGGGGGCTGGCTGCTGGCTGGTTGCCTTACACACACCCATTATTCTTTTTTCTGCCGTGGTGGTACAATAGAGTCACTTGTATTTCAGCCGATACCCACCGGCGGTACAAGCTCTCCGCCTGACAATTTGCATATGTTAATATAATTAAGTGCTAATTACACTAAAAGTCGAATATTCACAAGTACCCTCCCTGGGAGCTACGGAGGGGCTTGATCTCGTTCCAAGTCTTTAACCCTCCTCCGCCTCTCGCTCAGTGTGTGTGATAGAGAGAAAGTGTGTGTTAGCGGTGGTGCCCCAGGGCTGACAAAGGAAGCCCCCCTCTCGGAGACATAATGCTGAGCTGTTGCGGACTTCTTAGCTTCTCCCCCTACAGGCCTCGCCGAGCCAGGAGACCTTGACACTACGACTGCAGACCGTCACCCCTCACACAAACACACACGCACACTCACGCACACACACGCACACACACGCACACACACACACACTACCTAACCATAAAGAGAATATCACACCTTGATCCATCTAAAATATTCAGCTGTTAGATAGCTCTTTGCATCAAAAATTACATGCTTTGAACAGTTGCATAATACATGTTGCATAAAGCACTATCCATTAGAAACAGGAGGAAGAAGTGTGAAAGAGAGGATCTTAAAACGACAACTTGGCCCGTCAGACTCAAATAATGATGACCCAGCTAGGAAGCCTTCAAATTAAGAATTTATTTTTACTTTGTAAATTCAACCACCCACCGTCTGTGCGAGGAGAATGTTGGATACGTTCAATATTGAATCTCCTCAAAGCTGGTGACCGGAATGATAGCAGCTATTTGAGCCATACATGAGAGACAAAAATGATTCGCCCCAGTATGCGTGTATGGATGTGAGAGTGTGTGTAGGCTGCCGTTTTGATAATGGAGGACAGGCGGTTGTGCTTTTCACATCGTAATGGCCGTGAATCAGGGAGGAAGCCAAGCGGTCGTGCTACAATTAGAGCTCTTTTGTGCCTCTTCCTCTGTCTCTTTCTCCCTCTCTTTTCGTGTTTTCACTCGCTGATACTCTCCCTATCGAGGGTATGTTAAAACAGTCTACTCTGCTCTGCTGCAAAAGCTGAATGTGGGTGTTTGTGTGTGTGTGTTGGGGAGAGATTGGGGGCTAAGTGGGGGGAAATTCACACTGTGCTGCTGCTGGACACGCACATATACATGCATACACACACGCACCAGATGGTACAGGAAGGAGGATTAAATAAACACACATGCAGACACACACCTATTGGCAGACTGACGCCTCTGTGTGCACTGTCCCTTAATGAATGTCTATGGGGAGTCAAAGGGTCCAAGCTCATTTAGTTGACTATCAATGAGATGCAGTATTATGACTATGGTAATACGGTCCTCCCTTCCCCAATAATCATACACAGGTCATTGTGTCAGAGTGATTCATTTCTATCGCACACATACGCCAGATGTTATTACGCAGGAGAGTAAATCTCTGTCGATGGGCTTCTATGCACACAAAAAAAACAGTTGAGGAGAAAGCGAAGAAGAAAAAATATATTGTTATAGCAGTCCAGCTTGTGGTAAGCTATACTGTTCGCTGAAGCGTGACGGCTGGTAATGCAGGTTTGGATGTAACTCTGTGTGTGTGTGCGTGTTTGAGGGGGAGCTCCCCTTCTCTAATACCTGCTACTCGGATTACCACAGCGTCTTAAGTATTCAACCGGACTCATATTTTCCCTTTCTGCCCTTTTAGCCAAATTGGCTGTCTTTACACTGTAAAGCAGCGATATAGCCCTCCTTACTGAGGGCCTATGGGGGATCCACGAAGACGAACATTAAAATGCAGCGATAGCCTTGTTGCAAAGCTCCTCTCTATTTCTTTCTCTCTCCCTCTCCCTTTCTGCAGCAAAGGCTTCTAAATCATCCAGCCTCCTCTATTAGACGGGAGACTTATTGAGGTAGAAACCATAAAAAATGAAGAAGGGAAATTTAATCCCTGAAATATTGATTTGCACATTAATATCAGATAGGCAGAGGGCAATCTAGCCGGGTGGAAATGACACATTGTCGACCCCTAGGAGAGGCCCGAGCCAATCTTCTTGCTGCATGTGTCTTGGGCCCAGGAGTTATAGGACAGACTCAGCCCCTGTCTCCCTCACTCTCCCCCTCTCCCATCTTCTCCTCCTCCCAGTACCCTCTCATCCCTCTCGTCCCCCACACTACCCCCCTCTATCTGCACCCTTAATGAAGGCTGCAATGCTGAAAATGCATTAGCTTTTAATAATCAAGGAGCATTTTCAAGCCAACAGCTATTGTCCTCCCAGGGCTGTCAGCCCATCTTTCACACTATATGTTTTTGTATCCCTACCCTCGACTGCTACGGGTGAAATGAATGTTACAAGCTGCTTAACTAACATGCAGAGATATACACAGCCAGCCTTTGATAGCACTGAGACACCACACACAGAAAAACAAAAACAAGGGGCCTGGGCTTATGCAAACATAAACCTCAGAAATGCTCTCATTTGCAAGACAAGAAAGATAACATAGAGATTGTGTTATTATAGAGTGAGACAATGCCATCATTAACTGATGAAATTCACTGCAATTAGACAGGATCATCTCCTCTCATAATTTCATATTTTGATTTTTTTTTTATCAAAAGGCCTAGGCTGCATTTTTGTAATGAAATCAGGGATTGTATGCAGATACAATTAAATCATATGATTAAAAAGAAGATCCACCCAGTGCCCCCCAAAAAAACATATTTCTTCATATTTTAGCAATCTGTAAAATTGATCAGATTTTAATCACAATTAATTGATAGAAATCAGGAATGTTTCTTATCAAATTTTGTTTGTAAATTTAAATATCAGCTAACGTCTCCACATACAGCAATAATAATAGAAAATAATAATAATAATACTAATGATAATAGGATTTATGAATTCCCATTATTAAAGCAGTGATAACGGTATACGTATTTGCGGTTGGAGATTCTACAGAAAACCCCGTATTTTGATTAAAAAGTAGGCTTACAATCTGCCTCTAAAAACCTGTACGCGTTCAATAACCCAAACAAATATAAAGAACAACACATTATTGTCGGGGATAAATACGCTCTGACATCCATATATAAAAGCCAGAAAAGCCGTGTATTAACACACCGTCCTGTAAAAAGATCGTCTACCCTGCACACCGTTCATCTCCACGCACACACACTCACTCCACCGTTACGTACCCGGGTTGGAGACTGACTGGCCCCTTGGCCCTGATGTTTTGTTTTTTTTCCTCCTGTGCGATCGATGTCCCCCCCTGTCACTGTCGCGTCCCAATCTAAGCCAAGTCTACCTACCTAAAAAAAAAAAAAAAACTGCCATCAGGGCGCAAAAAAATACCTGACAACTCCCACCTCTGCGATCTGGTTGCACTAAATTGAAACAAACAACAGCCCTCGACAACTTAAAGAAGATGTTGCAACCCCGCGTCTCTGGAAATTAAGAGAGAGGGGATTTATTGAAGGGAATTATAAACCCAGCGACGCGAGTGGGAATGGAACTTATAGACTGCGGATGGAAGGTGGAAATTAAAAATGTGTTACTCTGAAAAAAAAATAACAACAGCGTATGAGTTGTCGATGCATTCTGATGTGTCAACATGCCGGTGCTAAAGGAGAAAAGAAAAACCAGGAGGTGGCTGGCTCTAAAGGGACTCGCCGTGCTATCAGCAGCCCAGCGATCGCTCTCCCTCCTGGGCGATGCAGCCACCCACGCCTCGGTAAAGTGAGACTTCTTTTCGAGCGCAGCAGGGCGAAGATGACCGGCTCACGTATACTTCTTTTGGATCGTGAAGTAAAAATGTATCACTTCGACTCGTGAACTAGATGCACTTATGCACACGAAAGGGAATCGTGTCGGGGAGACGGATCGTCAGCCCGGCCGTGAATGCCTGGAAGGTGCATGAAACCCGATGTGCTCAAAACTGGCGCTGAGCGCAGCGGTGCATCCGCATTATCTCTTCAATATCTGAGGGTTGTGGGGACAGGGAGGGGGGAAAAGGAGTCGGGAGTGTGGGGAGAGGACAACAAGCCGGAGTCCTCGACTGGAAACAAGCTCAAAGCGGACATGTCCGAGGGATCGCACTCCTGGAAAGGCAACACCACATCCGCACTGCGAAGCCACAAACGGGCAGAAACGCTCGTCTCGTTGCAGCTAACGTGGAGTGTTCACTGCATCTGTCCGCCACACAATGTCCGTAACAACAGTATAAACTTTGCAAAAGGCAGGAATGGACGTGATGTGCCACTGTAACAGCGCGGACACATGCGTGGGATCGCCTCCGACCCTGTCAGCCGCTTGTTTTATAGTCACAGCTCCGGAGTTGCACTAACATCACGATATCCGCCTTTATTCTGCACTAAAAACACACAGCACCTGTTATCCAAACAGCCCCGATGTCAAAGATCCACCAGCGAGATAGATAATCGATACCCGACCCCTAAATTTAACACACACCCGAAACTACTCAATAAAAGTTAAAGGGAGAGGTGGAAAGGAAGAAAAAAAAACTTACTTTCTTCCCCCTCCAAAGCCGTCACCTCCGCTTCTCTCTTTGCTCTCGGCTTTTTAAAACACTCACATCCAGCGGCTTGCGTAATTGGACAATCAAAACGTGGAAAAACTGGGAAAATTACAATAATCCTCCAACTTTATATTGGGAAAAGGGGGTAAAACCACAAATGTCAAGCGTTTTGAGAGCTATCCCTTATTTTGGTTCCGGTGGCGGTGAAACGACGTGTCGACGGGCTGCCTCGCAGATTCTCTTGTGGACGGGGGTCGGGAAACGGAGGAAAGGAAATGAAAATCCGATATGTCTTTATTCTGCTAATTATTATCGTTTTAGCCCTGTTTAAAAAAATGGCTGATTAAGTTGAGTGCGCATGTCTTTGTGTGTCTATTTCCCGATATGCACTCTGGGAATGGGTAGAGAGACAGAGAGAGAGAGGGAGAGAGAGAGAGAGCGAATGAGAGAAAGAGAGAGAGAGAGAGAGAGAGGGAGAGAGAGGGAGGGAGCAAAAGAGAGACGGAGAGGGAGGGAGAGAGAGGAGAGAAGTGTAATTAGTGAGTTGATCAACAGTCTCCACATTGCAAATGACGCGCACACGGAGCCCTGGCGGCCGCAGAGGTCTATGCGCACAGAACAAAAAAAAAAAAACTTTTGTATGGTTTCTCTCTAAGGGCCAAATCTCATGTAGAACAATGGACAACCGCTTCCTGCACACCAAACAGGCTGGACTCAGAATTACTTACAAGTACTTAGAAGTCATCGTTTTCTGCAAAAGCGAGTTTTGCAGATGGATATTTCCGTGCTGAAGCGCAACACAGTTTTCCTTTATTCTGGATTTAGAAAATACTAGATTAGTATCTTGCTCTGCCCGTGATGTTAATGTGTGTATTGCATTGATTGTATTGATTATGGCACCACAGGTGATTTACTTTCTCTAAGATGCGCAGAATGAAGTCTTTGCTGTGTTCGGAGAAATGTTCCATCAATATTAAAAAGTGACTTTCCATGAGGTTTGGAACAATTTATTTAAATGAATGAACGAGTTAGACTTTGTGGGATAACTCATTTTTGTATCAGTAATGTCCCAGAAAACAGGAAAAAAATCCACCTTCGGGAGGGAATCAAAATCACACAAACGTATTGTCGCGCATCAAAACGGGCCTACACACAGATGAGAACACGTGTTATATGTAACATAATGCAATAAACGAGTTCACACACGTGAGCGAAGTTTGGGCTTTGTATTGTATTCTCTTATAATATAGTCGTTTTTTTCCCCTTCTTCTTGGATTGAGGATGCTGTATTCGATCTGTTGCATATATGCCACATATTAACGTCCGAGGTTAAAAAATCAAAGCCACAATGCATCCCAGTAATCCACCACACATTGTACAGTCATCAAGTCCTTTCGGGACCGCGGAGGCCCCGTGTGGGTTCAATAGAGCCAAACTGCAAAATCCAATACAGGGTCACACAAAAATCCCCCCCTCTATTCAAAGCTCCATTCACTGGCGTTTACATTTAGTGTCCTTACAAAGTGCATCGCTCTGCTGGCCCTATATCCTTTCAATGCAAACCGTTTACTGTGTGTTTCCCCCCTGGTTTCTTAATAGTGGCTTTTGGGCACGAAGAAGACTTTACAGTCTCAATCGGGGAGAAAATCAAGAGATCTTGGTCGCCTTCATGGGGAGAAAAAAAAATCGAAGCTGGGGGTGAATTGAACTGCATGAGCCGGGGCTTGGGATGTGATGATAAGGCTGCTGCTGGCAAGTGAACTACTAGGTCTACTTTACAGCCACATTGACTGGACTGCACCCACACCAACTGGATCCTTAAGAAGCCAAGAGATCCGAGTCCGACCCGACCCGCGGCTGTTTATTCTGAGTTTATAGAGGTTACTGACAAAGGGGGTGGGTGGGTCGAGGTGAGGAACAGAGGCGTCACTTTTCACCCGGATCCAAGGCTCCTGCTGCTGCCGCTACTGCTGCAGCTTCCTCCCTGTCCTCCAGGGGGGCTTTGCAGCCCGGCAGCCTTGGGAGGCGTCGCTCACAGACGGCTTCGAGAGGCGAGTCGACCCGCTGCTGCTGCGGACGCGCAAAAAGTCCACCGGGGCCGCGCGTCGAGCGTCTCAAAGCTGCTTGGAGTGGACCTATTTCTCCTTTGCGACATTATACACCTAAACGGAGCACTTTTGTAGACATAAAGCAACGTGGGTTTTCTTGTTTTATGCGAGTGTGTCTCCATTTCTCTGAAAGGATACTCATTGCCCTCTTTCTCTGGTTAAATGTGTGCTCGCTGCTGACATTTTCAGCGGAGTCGCGTTTGCTATTTTATTTGTTTTCAATGAGAAAAGGAGAAAGTACAAAGCGGATTTAGAGAACTGATATAGGCTAGCGCTTATCTTAACCTCCTGCGTGTTGTAAATCCCCCCGGTCTCCACCCTCCCTCTCTCCCTGCAGACGATGCTCTTTCTCCGGGGGACCGCTTGACAATAGACCGCGTTAACTAATATTTCACCTCATTTCCATATCAGCAGCATCCTCAGTTAATTATAGATTTGTATCTGTAAACTCCGGTCTGGTGTCGGTGTGTGACTGCTTGTGTATAGTCTGCGTGTGTGCGAGTATTTGTGTTGTGTAAAGCAAATACATGTCGAAGTGGCATAGACCAGGACGACTGAAATTAAAATGTTTTAATTGTTGTGTAATTAAAGGCATTTTGTTTGATTTTATACTGCATCTCGTGGCATGTGAAAGGTCGCATTGCACTGTAGGGATCTGGTGCCACTTCAGTGGATCAATAACTTTGAATCGTCCGGAGATCTTATACCTTGGCACACAAATACATGCCATGGGATGGAACCATTGTTGGTCCATCGATATATTCTCCGAAATCAAACTGAAAACCTGTATTTATGTGACGTGAAATGATATCATAATTTAAACAAAAACTAATAATAACGTAGTCCCACTCTGTGCGTAATAAACGGTCACCTGGTCAGTGCTTCCAGGATGTGCGTTCAGACGACTACCTTGTTTGTCCTGTGCGTCGGCGCCCTCATGGGGCTGTGTGGCTGACCCCTCTGCCTCCTCAGGACACACACCAAAACAAGCAAAAGCCCACAGCGCTGACCCGCAACCTGCCACAGTGACCCACTGGCCAACTCCCGTCCAGCAAACACATGCACAAACAAGCTTGACAACGGCCCATAAAGCAGACAATAAGAAGTTAAGTGTAACTCATTCAATCGCATGACACCAACAGAAGACGTTGCCACTCACTTCAGAATAATTAAAACCATTAAAAAAATGGATTAAAAAAATATTTCTTTCAAAAAGATAATAATACAAACTGTATTTTAACCACGAGAAATTAAATGATGGACAAATAATGTTCGAAATGTAAAATCACATGCAAGTTGTCATCTGTGTTGAATTAAGGTGCAGACTTGCACAATCAAGCAATTGCAAATAAACCAACAAAACATAATTATTTCTTTGATTTCAACGAAATTAATGTGTAAGAAAAATGTCCCACCTACTTGTTTGTTGACAAACACTCCACATTGAAGTGAGCAAAAACAATTGTCTTTTTAGTAATAAAAGAGGGGAAACGTTATAAAAACAGTGAAACAAAATTAAGTTTTTGCCCATATGTGCTCAACATAAACTCTCTCGACGTGTTCACACTCACCCCTAAAGCCATCCAACAGCGGTCCATAAATATGCAATCGTTATAAAAACTTCAAATTTTCCTCCTCTTACCTCTTTTAAATCCCCCAAAAAAGCATAAAGTATAATAAGCCATTGAAAGAGATGATAAATAAAAATGTAGACTCTCGGTACCTTTGGTATAAAACATTCCGTTTTTCTTCTTTTCTGTCTTTCTCTTGCTCAGTAGCGATCCGATAATAGCATATGGAAAGTGTTTTCAAAATGCCCAGATTTGGCACATTGTCATTGAAAAGAGAGGAGCGCAGTGATGCGGTGCTACAACAGGGGAAATGAGTTGCGGATTGGACGCAGCCCGCCTCGGTGCGGACTTATCCCACTTTAATTTAATATTCCGCAATCACACACACTAGTGATGGCATATAATTCAAGGAGAAATTCAGAGGGAAGGAAATGCTTTTGTGTGTGTGTGTGTGTGTTTTTGTACACCACTTTATTTGATTAAGGAGAGAGACAGCACAATATTGTGTCTTTTTCATCCTGTTTCCCTTCTTTGTGTTACCCCATCCCGAGTCAGTTTGCATATATATTTTTAATACGTGAAACAATAGATATTTATTTGTATAGATAATTTATTTAAAAATCAACAACTCCGGCTTATTTGCGCATCGGTGTCACACTGGAATCATCCCTAACACAAAATCGAGACCCATAAACGCTTGTTTGTAAAACACTGAACCCGAAATCAATGTATTGGGACATTTCAATCGATTATATAAACGAAAATCCATACGCAACATGAGACCGGTATCAGCCCACTCTTCCGCTCCCTTTTAGAAGGGAGAAAGAGAGGGGGGACACGCAGAGAGAGAGAGAGAGAGAGAGAGAGAGAGAGAGAGAGAGAGAGAGAGAGAGAGAGATAGAGAGAGAGGGAGGGAGAGAGGGGGGTGGGGGGAGAAAAAAAGAAACAAAGACTGTCAATGCAGCCCTTTGCCTCAGTCACTTAGATCAGGGCTTCTCCAACATTTTCATGTCAAGGACCCCCAAATGGACACACCTTAAGCCAAGGGTCCCCATTTAATTAGATTCTGTCCCCGGGACTCCCAATATTTTTTTTTTTCACATTGTTATTGATTTAGACTTGCATTGTAAACCTGCTGTATGTGCGGCGCGCGTGGTGATACAAGTGGAACCTTTGTTGAGACACATGTTCTCTAATTGGAATAATTTCAGGTTAATGAAATCACAGTGAAATTAAACAGTTCTTAATTTTGCCGGGGAGGGGGCGGGGTGGTTTGGAGGCTCGCGGACCTTTGAGGATTCTTGAAACCCCACTTTTGAGAACCACTGACTTAGATGTCAAAGTGCTTCCAGATGCGCAGTGATAGTGCAAGTCCTGATGACACAATTAGACAGAAAAATGCCCTAATCAAACGGGGCCACACGGGATTTCGTTGCATTTCAAGGGTCAAGGGAAAGCGTTTTAGCCACCCCCCCCCCCCCCCCCCCTCTCTCTCTCTCTCTCCACACCAAATATCACATTTCAGCATCACATCACAACAATCAAGCACTTCAGGCTCTATAATCAAGTATGTAAATTACCTAGAAAAGGGATGGACATGATAGCCGGTGCACCCTGTCCGATGGGCTATTGCATAAACTGTGCATTAATATGCAACATGATATGAAGAGGGGAAAGAAACGGGAATGGAACAGGCGGAGGGGTAAAATAAGGAGGTGCCAATCATGTCAAATTTACATGGGACCACAGCTGCTAGGGCTCTCGAGCAGGGAAGAGGTGGTGGGGGGGGGGGGGGGGGGGGGGGGGGGGGGGGAATTAGGGAGTCGGGGGGGATTTGAGATTAGGAGGGTGGGGTGGAGGTGCAGGGTGGCGGGTCCGTGCAGCCGCCGGTGCCACTCTGTTTATTTGATAAGAGCAATCGATGGCCCCTGACTGTAAAGTCTTTACCCAGATGCAGGCGGGGCAGGTGCTGCCGGGATGTTGCTCCCGGAGAAGAAGAACAACTGTTGTGGCAAAGAAACAGGAGCGGAGATGGGTGACTTGGCAGACGTCGTCGCCCGCATTTCGGCCCCGCTCGCGTGAGGAAATCTCCACTATACAAGTGCACGCACCCCCTCCGAAACACCCCCCCCCCCTCCCCATGTGCGTCTCTCTCACACAAGACACACACACACACACACACACACACACACACACACACACACACACACACACACACACACACACACACACACACACACACGCACCACAAACACCACTGCTGTTTCCATTCAGTCTCACCTCGCCCTGCTGCCCTCCTCCCACTTGGCCCTTTGGTCCTCCGATCTTTTTCATTGTTGATCCCTCTTTAATAGACACGCGTCAAGTGAGTGTCCTCCATATATGGACAGAGGAATAAAAAAAAGCCCCCCAAACCGGCCTCCTTGTGTTGGCCCAACACACAACACACATCCAGTCACCTCCAGCCCCGTTCAACGCCAAATTATATTGATTATCACTCAGATCCACATCCTCTCATGGAGCTGCAGAGCCGCGTGGTTGGCAACAATAGCACCTGTGTGCTCCGTATAAAAGAAAAGGACTTGATCGAAATCCCTCGCGTGACTCTCAATTAGTCATTTTACGATAATTTGCATAATACAATATTGAGAAATATTGCATCAATAAGGGGAAAATAAATTAGCTATGCAGCATTGATCAAATCTTCCCTCATCCTACTATTATGGTCGTCATGAAAAATGCTAAATTTTGGGGAATAAACAATATAACAATAACAACAACAATAATGAAGTAATAATATTAATATGATTGTACACATAAACCAGAAGAATACAACGTAAGTTAAAATAAATTCTATCACTAAGAATATAATTTGAAATCTAGCAGAAGGCCTGCTGTTTAATGGCCTCATGGAAGTAAGACTGCTCAACTGTATGTTGTCACATGGCTTATTAGAGTGCTTTCTTCATGACGACCTGGGAGCTTGAACATGTCAATTTAGTGGTCCGAGAGCTTCTTTGCAGGAGCCCCGATACTCTCTCCCTCTCTCCTGGGGACTGTCACCCCTCCACCTTCCCACCCCATCATCCATCCATGCGGCCCAGACCCCAGACCCCCTCTCCTCTCCTCAGACACTCAGTGGGCCATCCCAGCACGGCACATAACCGGGGAAGTACACCGAGAAGACTTCTATGGCAACAGATTGACATCTCGACATCAATGTCAGGAGCGTCATATAGCAGTGCTCCGAATATGTGCAAAAAAAAGAAGAAAAAATATCCGAATTTTATTTAATAACTTCAAATGATTTCGATCACATTTCAAACAAATGCTCGATTTATAACGAGGCTGTGCTATTATTCCGACTATTTTAATAATAATATGAACTAATAAAATACATTTGATATGAACAGAGCACGGAGTTACCACCCAGCACAAGCTGTGCGCTTGTACAGTCAGTCAGTCTCCTGCCTGGACGCCATCATCTATCAAGCCAGCCAAGTCAACCGGAGGCGCAATGACCAATGCGTAAATGCGCACGGATTAGCGGATGCGGCTCAGACAAATTGGCAACACTTGGAGCGAAAGAGAGAAGAAAGACAGAAAGAAAGAGAGATAGAGAGGCGTCATTTTTTGAGTTGTGCAGTGACCCCGAAATTTGCTTGTTGGCTTCATCACTGCGTTGGAAGAGTCCTTATGAGGGCTCTTCAACCGCCGTTATCGTGACCGTCATTAAACCGGATGACCTGAGTTCAAGGAGCCATTTCTGCAAGCATCTACCGTGCAGACGTGTCATTGAGCAAAAGACTTGAGTCAGTTCCAGCTCCAGACGCTTGTTCTGTGGATGAGTCTGACCTCTGACCTTACTGTGTTGGGGGCAAAAGACATACGATGTTCCATGGACACTGAACAATAAAATTCATGCTAACAGAAACACTTTATGAAACAGCAGAGGCCAATACAGATTTTAAAAGATTCTGGAACTTCAGCTAATGAGGACAATTAAATCATCTTTTCTTTTTCTGAAAATGTAATAATTAATATAATTTCAACATTTAAATTACGCATTAATAAAAAAAAAAACTAAAAACTAAATTAATTAAACAGTAAAGTGATTATGTGGCAATGTGAGCGCTTTGCACTTAATAACTCTACATGTAAATTTCATGCCTGCAAAAGTAATAGGACAACCAAGACAAACACATGGACTTTAGAGAACAAGAGAGAGGGAGCACTTATAATGTAACATCAATATTGTTTTTTTAATGGAACGAACCTCATAACTTGAACTAATTCACAATCAAACAAGCAAACAGTGAATAGTGCAAGCAACCTCCCAACCCCCCAACACACACACACACACACACACACACACACACACACACACACACACACACACACACACACACACACACACACACACACAAACTCTGTTATGTTTTCAATTTGGGTTGAAATGCAGACATTTTCCCTTGGTTGCATAACTGCCATCCGTATCGCCCCTCCTTTCAATTAAATGCTATTTCTCCCAAACAAAATGTCAGAATCATTCCACACAGGGTAGTTCAACAGTGATTTGTTCTGAAAGCTATGTGTCCTTCTCTGAGATGGTGTGTATATTTGTGCGTGTGCTTGCATGTATGTCTGTTTGTGTGTCCTGACCTCAATTCTAACTGGGTTCACAAAAGGATGGAAAAAAGGTGCCTAAAAATAAATTTAATTCACAATCAGCCCAACTGAGCTGAGAATGACAAATCCTTTTAGAACGCCCCACAGTGAGATGTGAGATTAGGAAACATAACCACACACACACACACACACACACACACACACACACACACACACACACACACACACACACACACACACACACGTGAAGTTGTGCAAACCGCACATGCATGGACACAAAAAAAGAAGGTAAAACACAATCAGCTGTGGAAATACCAAATAAATTATATCACAAAATGATGTGCTTTGAAAATGTTTTTGGCAAAACTAAAAATACCAGAAATATTTGTACTTAATTGTTAAAGAATAATTCAAAGGAAACTAAAATATTCTGGGAGTTTGTTCTGATGAATACGCTTTTTTCTTTATTTACCAAAGGTTATAATACATCTATAACCAGTTAGTTAGTTTAGTTAAATAAATAACGCAGGTGTATTTTTAAACATTTGATGTTATCTTTCTATGTATGTCTTGAAGCAGCTCAGTGGGACATATCTAATTAAATCAAAATACCACACTATTGTTTGGGAATGACAAAATATTTAGTGAAAAAGGAAACTTATTTTCTTGTCATTTAACCAATTGTCAATTTATTTAAAGCAATAAAACTGCAGCGCTGTCGTCGTTCATCATGAGCACGGACACTCTGCTCAAGTCCCCTCGCTCAGAGAGATTCCAAGATGGCCGCACACCTGTCATGGAGGTGGATTGTGCTGATTATGTATGGAGATCACCTCAAGGCCTCTGTAAGCTAGGAAGAGCATGCACACCTTGAGTTGCTGGTGCAACGCCGGTCAAAAGACCGTCGTTTAAAAACCTCTGACTGGCCCATCGAAAGAAAGGATAAACCCTGGTCTCCTCGCTCTCTCTCTCTCTCTCTCTCTCTCTCTCTCTTGCTCTCTCACACTTCCTTTCTCTTTCTCTCCATTGCCCTCTCTCACTCTGTTTCTCCTTCTGTCTCTGTCTCTCTCTCTCTCTCTCTCTCTCTCTCTCTCTCTCTCTCGCCCCCTCTCTCACATCAGAAGCGCTGAAATGCACCCCAGGGCCAAATCGCACAGAACAACCCCTCTGAGCCAGAGAAAAAAGCTGGAATCCGTTTGCCCTGATATTTCACCAGCACCAGCCAGGAGCGAGGGGAGAGGGAAAGACAGAGGGAGAGAGGAAGGGGGAGAGAGAGAGAGGGAGAGAGGGTAAAGATACTGGGGCAGAGAAAAAGGGATAGATGGGAAAACAGCAGAACAGGGCTGTATTTATTGGGGGTGTGAGTGCCGCGCTGTAGGCTGTGGGATGGTAGGGAGAGTGCAAGGTGTTGCTGTTAGATGTGGTTGGGTTTACAGAAATGGAAGAGCATGCATAGATAGAATGGTGGAGGAAAAAAAAGAGGGAGAGATGGAAGGATTGGTCATGCGCAAGGTAAGAGAGAGGCTTTGTTTGATTGTATGTGGGAGGTGGGGGTGAGGGGATGGGAGGGAGGGGGCTGAAGCTGTCGTCTGTGGGGTTATTATTATTGCAGGCAATCTTTGTGTGCGTGTGTTTGTGTGTGTTTGTGTGTATGTCTAAGAGAAGGCGAGATGAGGCGATATGAGATTCAGTTGCGGGGTCGTTATTATTATATATATATTTTTGACGCATGTCACGAGGCTAAAAGAAGGCTGAACGTCACTGATTATGCAGGCTCATTTGCATACTTTACAATAATGAGTGATGCAGGTACCAGCTGAATCATTGACTGGTGTGCTTTTTGGACACCTATTGATCTATTGATTTTGAAGTGTGAGGACTGTGCTCAAGTACAGTATGTGACATCCTGTGCGCACACGAACAAGTATACACACGCAAACACAAGAAGGCCTCGCTGATTAACATCTCTCTCCCTATCTCAATAATACGTGTAAGAAGAACAGACTACCTAAACAGTGAGAGAACTGATAAGAGACAGAAAAAAGGCAGAATACATCAAAGGATGTAGGTTTAAAATGAAAGAGAGATTGGAGGAGCAGAGTGGGAGAGAGGAGCATTTTTTTGCCATTTCACCCACTTTAATAGGAGGACAGTTAATGGGCCTTTTTTATCGGGCACAGGCATCAATCAAGAGGTGTCAGGCGGCCGCTGAATCTGGGCTGTGGTCCTCTTCACAGATGACTGATTAGCAAGCCAAAATCACCAGATCCATCTTCCGACGGTCACTTTTATTACAGTCATTTTTAAAGTGACAGCAACCTGCCTTGTCTCACAACACTGGCCACCGCATATATATTCTCATTTTCTCTCCCCCTCTCTCCTTCCCTCTCTGCATCTGTCTTCCTCTCTCGTTCTGTCGCTGGGTATTTGGTCAGTCACTCTCCTGTTATTTCTTCCCCCACCTCCCCTTTTCTCCCTCTTTTAACTACTTTTATCTGACTTTCTTTCTGCCTTTCTCCACTCTCCCCACCCCCTGTTGGTGCTACACTTATTCTCTCACTCTGCTGGGCAGGTTGAGGGGAAGCAGGGTCAGGGAGGTGTGGAGAGAGACAGGGGAAAGAGAGGGGAGAGAAGAGAAAATAAGACCCCCTCCTCTTCCATTGTCTGAAGGGTGTGTTCTGAATCCCTATATCGTTCGCTCTCCAGAGATGGCGAGAAATTCGTTTTGCACAGTTCCCCCGCTGTCTTACATTGGAGGAGGAATTCTCCATTCCCTAGCACAAGATGAATGTAAATGAAACAGTTTCGGCACAGGAGTGAGTTGGTCACAGCTGCATTTACACGGCTGCACTCTGCAGACGGCATTTTAAGAAACAGACAGGGTGACATTAAAGTTGGAGGCCAGGGAGAGTTAAAATGTGTTTTTTTTGTGGCCAGGATGTAATAATATGTTGCTGAGAAAGGAGTGTCAGGAGACTGTCTTGGGGTAGAATTTTGTTTTGGAGCTTGTCAGTCAGATTTCTCATCCTTTCGTGCCTCAGTTTACTTACAGACTGCGTTCAAAATAAATCACTGCATCAAATAATCATCGTGCAATCATTCAAAATGGCAGCTCAGCTATGTTTACCCAACGGTTCGCGTACATGTGTGTGTGTGTGTGTGTGTGTGCGGGAGCGAGTGTGTACGAGGCCAGGCTCTAAAGAGCACTCCTGTGTCTTGGCAGGAGATATGCTAATCGCAACTGACATCAATCTGAAAAACATCAGCCGAAGTAACATGTGTCTAAGATTACATTTACAACCTTCTGAGCAAAGAGGGACAACGCGCACACACAAACACACACAGCGAAGGAAAAGTGGGTCAGGTAAAACAAGCAAACGTATTTCAGAGACAGCCTGCCATTTGCGATGTCCTCAAAAAACAACTGATTGAACAGCTTGTCGAAACATTAAGACTCAAATTTGAAAGCTTTGAAGTCATCTTAAACACAGGAAGGATTATTCTATTAAACAAATGTGTCCTTTGTTTTTCACTGCCCGCTTAAATACTAAGAGCTTTCAATATAGAGGCACAAAAAAGCTATTACTCCCTCCTTTGTTCAGCTGCGTAAAGTTAAGGTTATGAGTTCCTTCCTTTGTTTTTTAGTAGGGGTGGAGGGAATACGTCATTTTTTTTTTCAGGCTGCGATATGCATTAGGATACAACCTGGGTCACATTTTACAGTGAAGCACCTGAACATCAGAGCGACTCAGGCGGGTGTAAAATATGTGTCCTGCTAAAACCCATTTGGATAGGGCCCTTAGATGTGTGTGTTGAGGGAGCAGATAGACAGAGAGACATACACACACAGGAAATCGTAGTAATGGCACTAGCAGCTGTGGCTTGCTAAGTGAACACATACGACTGTAGCTAGACTGGATCTGTCCTTCCCTAAGCTTAGGACCAGATCTGTGTGTGTGTGTGCGTGTGTGTGTGTGTGTGTGTGTGTGTGTGTGTGTATGGGAAAAAAAAAGAAACGTTCATGTCTCAATAGCTCTGCGGTACAAAGTTTTAATTTGCCCCTAAAATTCTTACACACACACTTAAAACACTGATTTGTGTCAACTGAAAAGCATCAAATTGAAAGCAACAAACTTTGTCTGCGATTAGTCTTTTCCTATTTCTTTCTTCCTCTGTCTCTCACACACACTTTTACACACACTGTCAGTCTATCTGGAGGGCAGCGGGGCACTCGGGGGTCTGACAGTGAATTCGTCCCGAACATCCGCCAAGAAAAGATCGCTGCAGTATTTTACGCTAGAAACATTTGATGACAAGCAGTAACTAGCGTGAAATTCACCCTAGATTAAATGTCCTAGGAGTTGTATTCCCATCCGGCAAACACACACATCTGTGAGCATGTACGACTGCACACGCACACACACATGCACACACACACACACACACACACACACACACACACACACGCTGTAAACCTCAGTGAGGGTATACCCCACAGCAAGGAGAAGGCACAGGAAACAAATATAAATCCTGAGATACAAACACACACACATGGACATACAGTACACTTATGCACAAACAGGCACACACACACTGACATGAGCAGATATACACTGTAGCTTTGCTATACAAATACATGCACACGTCGGCTTACTCACAGGCGTTCAGACTGGAGACACAACGGGGGGCAAATCATAGCAGGAGACTTGTAGCGTGTTTGGCTGATTAGCAGGCGAGCAAATAACAGAGAGAGCATGCTCACATTGCCACCTCCATCCTCCTACTCACACACACACGCACACACACACACACACACACACACACACACACACACACACACACACACACACACCTGTTTCTTTGTTGGTTAGTCAACGCGCTGATTATTATGATTATTAAAAGTTTTCTTTTTTTTCTTGATTTTGTTCTTTATTTCTGTCTTGGCTGGTGGGGAAACATTTCAGCCAGGCACAAAAGATCAGAACGGGAATCTCAAGACACAGCGTTACTCGGGTATTACTGAGGTAAAGTGATGGGAAATTTACAAAATTACCATTGGTGTCGCCAGTCACATGTCACTCACCTTGAATGTTGTAGTGGTCTGTCAAGAGTCTCCTGCAGAGATGCAGAGGTCGGCTCAGATTCAAGCCATGTGCAATGCATATGCTATGTTTAAAAATAATGGAATTCTATGGAACAAGAACCTTTTCCAACAACCTACACTTCTAAACTATCCTTTACTTTCTGTCTTTCTTTTTCTGAGACTGAGTACATTTTATATTTTTGTATAACTTTATATTGCTTCATGTTTCCCCATTATTCCATTCACTATTCCATCTTTTAATATACTTAGAATAATGGGCTGCAAAACTGCCTTGCAAACTGACAGACCATTTTAAAATGAAATCTTGAGTGCAAAACTTTTTTTATATTATTTAGCATTTAATGTCAACATTTAGTAAATCTCAAAGGCCTGACTTGGTTTTAATATTCTAAATGACACATCACATACAGTTGGAATAGTTTTAAAATGCAAAAGTGGAAAAGAGAATCCATTTAGCTTAGTTTGGAGCACAATCATATCAAGAAACAGTATATACATCACGATTAATTTAATAAACCTCTGCTTGAAAATGAACCACATCGGGGCAATTTCATATATACTGTACGTACTGCCTCCTGGTTCTCATGCAAGGCTTCCTGCTGTTCTTGTGCAGTGAAAGTCAAGGCGGAGTAAGAGGAGGTCAGGCAGAGGTAAGCCTAAATAAAGTCTCTAACTGGGCTGCTTTACAAGCCTTAGTTAAAGATATTGATTCAGCCATAAAAAAGCAACATTGTGCTTAGCGAAGAGAAAGTTGCAGTTTACAGCTTGTATGTTCATATCATCTCCTGGCATGTGTTTCCCTTACCGCAGTTATGTGCTATAATTACATTAGACTTATGACCTTTCAGAGGAGCGGGAAGGGGCAAAAAAAATCCATGAACATCTTAATTCGATCCGTTTCAAGCAAGAGCGGACGGTTTTGGGAGAGGAGGAGGAGGAGGCTGCACACATAACATATTATAAGGAGAGTGGTGCCAGCTAAAGCGGTGCCCTGTTTTTTTATTTTCACTTCATATCCTTCAATGAAAGGTTCTTTTGTTGTCTACTGGCTAATTGACTTTAATGAGAAACATTCCATTGTACCAAACGCCAGTTTTACAAACTGAACTTCGTGTTCCTCTTTACTTGTTTTCAAATTAGATTCAAAAAGGGACACGGTGGCAGAGGCAGGGCCCGGTCGTCTGGGATCACAACAAACATGACATGCACACGCACACCAGTACGCCCAAGCCATTCATATAGACTCACACAAAACACTTTAATCCCTTATCCTTTACACTCCAAACTGTGTTATCGGCTGTAAAGAGAATTCAAAAAGCATGACTATGACAGAGAATGAGTAAAAGCAATATTTAGAGGAGGAAAGGGAAGGATGAGAGGACAGGATAAAGGATTTTGTTCTAACTATGCAACAGTATTCAACTTGACACTCTCACGGCATTAAACTTGGTTCAGCTATAAGGGTGCAAGTGTGTGTGTGTGTGTGTGTGTGTGTGTGTTGTATCGACAAACGCAGCTCTTGATCTGTGAAGAGGAGGCGATGGTGTCTTAAGAGTTGCTTGTGCACAAATTGTGTAGATTTAACCACTGGAAACAATCATGTAGTAGCGTGCGTGTGTGTGTGTGTGTGTGTGTGTGTGTGTGTGTGTGTGTGTGTGTGTGTGTGCGTGTGTGTGCGTGTAGATAGAGCTACTGAAAGCAATTCCTCAGAATAACCGGTGAGTTGGACTACCTGCTGGCATGAGCTAAGCTGTAGATCGATAACCAGTGTTAGTGCGTATGCGTCTGTATATGAGAAGGTGTTTGTCGTATGTTTATGTGTGTGCGTGGGTGGGTGGGTGTGCATATGTGTGTGCTGAGGCACCATACAGTTACTGGAACACTTACTATATTTGGCTCCCGCCAAAGCAACATCAGGTTTTATGAAAGCAATCCATCTGAATCGCAGCAATACATTTCCATCAGCCGACAATTTCTTCAGCGAAACGCGCAAGCGTTTCTAAATTCTTTATAAAATTACATCTAAGCTTGAACAAATTAGATGTTAGAAACAACATTTAGGTCCATAATACAGTTTGGAAAACACAGCAGATCAATACACACACAGCTGTGCGTGCACACACACACACACACACACACACACACACACACACACAACAGATTTAGTTGCCATGGTGTCTGCATGCTTTTTGCATGTTCCTGTCACATCAGTGACGTGAGTGTCAACTGCTGAAGGGCATGGTGACCCAAGCAGCCAGCAGCCTTTCCTCGGGGTTGACACGTCCATTACGCTCTAACGACAGGGACAGCCAGCGTCAGAGGCCCGGATCAACCTAGAACAGGCCTTGACAGCCTCTCTGGCACTCGTCTGCATACTGCCGCTGTATCCTGTATTGCCAAGAACCATTTCTAAAAAGATTCTAACATACGTTTCATTTCCACGGCACAAGTCCAATAGGTGTCATGGGTGCAATGTTCATGAAACAGGCAGAAGGCCCTATTGGCCTTTACTTACGGCTGGTTTCTGCCAAGCTCAGCCGCAGGCCAATAAAATGCACAGTCATGTGATATTATAGAATATATTATAGAATATATTATAGCGATAGTCTGTGATCTGTAGCCAAGCTGAGTGAGGTCTGGCTCTGATCGATCTTTGTTAGTTGGTCATGCAGGTTGCATTTTCAGCAGTGAAGGAAGAGTTGGACTCCACATAAAGTTTAGAACCTCTGCCTTTTGGGCAGACTGAATGAAATCATTTCACAGATAGAAAAACAACTTAAGTTCCAATAAACATTCTTTTAAAACCAGTAGAAAACACATTTAAACACTTCTCTACTGTGAACATTTGACAGCGTAAATGAGCCAAACAAATAGGCTGAAAAAAGAATGGTGTAGCTGTTAAAGATGCCTTGCTGCATCACAAACCACAGGTACAGATACCTGAAGGTTACAAACACAGTGTAGCTCAGAGGTAACACAGACAGCAAAAGGTCAAGGAGCACAGAGAACGCTACATAATTGCCATTGGTGCTCAGCCATATAATCGCAGTTTGTATCCAAAAACTAACAAATATTGAGCACTGTTGTGGCCAATAAACGTGGACAACGGAAACTACGTTACTGCTCTGGTTGTTGAGGACGAAGCATCTATATTAGACTGTATGTGACTGAGGTTAAATGAAAACTGTATGTTCATTACTTCCCTCCGACTGCCGTCAATGTTTCCTCTCTTTTAAACACTCACAGCTAAGACAGAAATATGTTCAATGTTAACCATCCCAAAAATGCTCGTGTCCAAAACATCCATCACTCACTTTGGAGGAGATTGAAGGCACATTCTGAATCACTGTATTGTCTGTTTAGTTTCACATTCTATGCATGAAACAATTACGACGTGTTTCAATTGGTATGTTGGTACTTATCGGAAAAAAATGATAAATACAACACTGCATAACATGAACAGCCAAAATATGAATCAGATTAAAATACTTCTAACTTTATCTCCCTGGTAGGTCGTTAGTATTCTGGTGAGCGTGTCTCTGTGCAAAAAGGAAGTTGATATGTCTGGCCTGACACTAAACATAATCACTCCCTGAAAACAAGGCGAAAGAGTTTTGAAGCTCGTTTTGATGTCGGCAGCGGCTCGGAGTCAGTAATGAGGATGTTGATTTTGTTCTGATTATAGAATTGCTGGCCTGTTTGTTGATATTGCTCAGCTGTGTCCCTCCCTCCCGCTGAGCAACATGGACACCAACTGCCAACATGTGAATTAAAATTACTTACCATCCAATTAGTCACACTGCTCACACTCGGAGCATAAAATGTTCAGCACAACAAGAGATCAAGTTCAGACTCCCTAGAATAAGACCTTGCGGTTGCTTTTGAAAAAGGCCCATCTTGGACTACTGAGATATGAATAAATCAACAGTAAAAAGTGTAGTGATACCACTATCTACTATCTGAATTATTGCTTCAAAATAATAGTTGGGAACGAAGGAATGGTGTATATTTATGTTTAACCTTTCATTCACCATATACAAACATACACTCAGTGAACTTTGCTTTGACCTATTGACAACTTTGGATGTTCATACACATTCGCATTACTCCACTTACAAGCTACACTCTCAAAGGGAGCAAACACACCGTCCCCAGTCTCTTGCAGACATGGTGGATTTCAAGATGCACTTAAAAAGCAGCAGAAACAACTCATACACCCTCAAACCCTCTTAGTAAAAATGCTAAAATCTGAGCACTCCCATTATACATAATTTAGGGGAATCTATATTCATAGAAGTGCGGGGCGTGTTGTGCTCAATGAGGTAAAACGCCCCTGTGTGGCTAATGGAATGGCTTGAGTTGCGTGATTGAGTGAAATGTGCTGGAAAGATTGGGAGGAATTTTAGTGCAGATAAATAAAGAGGAGATTCTGCTTTTTACTGGGCGTCAGCATTAATGCAGCATCTCCCCAGGTGATCAACACATTCAAATGGAGAGATGGGAAGATGGAGAGAGAAAGTGATGGGGAAGACCAAGAGAGGAGTAGAGGGAGAGACATGGAGAATGAGTGAGAGGAAGAGAGTGAGCGAAAGGACACTTTAAGAAATAGCCTGCCACAATCCTACTCCTGCACATGCACAAGGGCCATAGTATAGCATCTCATATATCATCATAATGTTACAATTGGAAGGTTCAAAGGAAGGGAAAAAAAGGGAGTGAAAAAAATGGGCCTTTGCAAATTCAAAGTCAAAATAACCAAGGGACATTATGAAGCTTCTACAGTAGATGACTTGAGAAGGCCAAGGCTGTCACGTGCATTTTTTCCTCCTTTTTTCTCTTCTTACCTTCCATAATTTTACGTCAAATGCGAGCGGGCAGCTCTTTCTTTTCACCTCCCACTCTCCACATCCATTACCTTTGGAGAGATGCAAAGTGAACATTTCAATTGGATTGCAATGGCCAGTTAGTGCTGCTTTGATCCCCACTCTGCTCTTTGAGGGCTCCATTGTTCCTGATTTGCTGGCTTGATTTGCCTGCCTGTGGATAATGGCCAGGGAGCCACAGTCTGGCCTTCTCCCATCAACCCATTTCTCCTTATCATAGGCCTGAAGCTCAAAACATATATGAATTACTGAGATATACCTCTATGGTATGGAGTCCCTCGTCAGCCTCAGCCACATAAAGTATTGACTGGGATGTACTGTATGTACTGTATAGGTACTGTCATACAAACTAGCCTACAGTACAGCACTGACTCAGGTTTCCCATCCCAGTTTGAACCTCCACTAAACACAAGGGTGTAAATTCCCCAGATACCCTGCACTGGTGCTTAAATGGAAGCTGGTAACACTAAGAAGTGGCAGTTACAATTTTGTTGGGCCTCATTGTCCTTCATCTCATCAATCAAACGCTGACATGATAAATTGCTGCAGAGGTGACTTTAAGTGAGCAGCAGTTTCTTCTTAATCTTTTAGATTGTTTGAATTTGGGGTTCCAGCATCACCTCTGAGAGTAAAGCAGAGTGATACGCATGCTATCTAAATGCTTCTCTTTCGTACAAAGTATCTATTTAACTTCGTGTGGTCTATTTAAGTCAACCCTACCATTTGTTGATAAGAGCATTATTGTATTCATGATCAAAGCTATAAGTATAAATGTAGATGGATCTCTCACAAGGGTTAAAAAAGGAATACACACTTTTGTTGTTCGATGAAAAGGTAAGCTAAATAAGTATAGATTTGAACCGAACACCTTGTTGATCGTTGCTGTGAAATTGAGTGTGTTATTGTATATTATTATACACAAACTAACAGTAAAAAAGATAAATCAATTATTATGACTTAAAGGTATTTTCCGGTTTACTGTTAGACCTTCACTGGTGCAGTCATTTGTGATGTGTGCTATTTAATTAACTAATTTAATACAACAAAAAATATAATACAAAAGTTAATATTGCAGTAACCTTTTTTTATCATACAGTTCTTACCTACTGCAGTGCAAATGACACATCAATTCTTTCTTCAACAGAACAGCACAATTCTCTATCAGTTACATTTCATATATCTGTAGATTTGTCCTGAAGGTGATCATTGACCAGCTTTACACGTCTGATTGCCTGCCTGAGACTTTAAAACAGCATTTGCTCGGGCCTTGCCTTTTTCTGGCTCTCCCGCACCCCACCTGAAGATAACTTTACTGCGGCGCGTGTAAAGACAGAATGCAGAGAGAATTTGCTCAAGTGTCTAGTCTCCTCCCAGATACAAATGAACAATTTGTTTTCCATTTCTTTCCAAACCTTCATCTAAGCCTTTCTGCTTTGAAGTAGGGAGTGGAAATGGAGGAGGAGGGTAGGCAAGGGGGGCCTACAGATTGTACGATACCGTGTTTGTCTTCAAAGAGTTCCGACTTGCTTACAAATGCACTGGCGAGTACAACACCTTCAAGGTGAAATTGATAAATCTGGTGGTAAGCTCTTTCATGGAAATAATAAGCAGAATGTGTAGAAAGGGTGCATGGATCTTTTTTTTTAGATGCAAATGTTGTCAAACACCACCAGGCAAAAACTAAATTGAACTGTGCTAAGAAGATAAGAATATTTTTGAAAAAGCACAGAAGTACATAATTACATTCATGAACAATATCAAATGGGTCTGGCATATCCTAATCAGGGCAGATATAGTGTTTTATACTTTCTGTAGTCGCAACATCCAGTGCCTTTGATCATCACCAAACTTGGCCATCTTCAATGAATTTCACTTTTCTGAAATACCCACAGCGTTTCCCCTTTACATATCAAACCCATGATCTTATTGTAGTCATTCAGACAGAAACTTTCCAGAGGGGCTCAGACGGAGCACAAACAAACAAGCCATGAGGAAGAAAAAAAACATAGAAAGACAAAGAGAAAAGAGAGAAAACTCATCAGTTGTCCATCTGGCGGATGCCATCCTTTGTACCCTCTCTGTCATTTCTTTCTCATCTGCTAGGATGGACAGAATCTCCCCTCTCTCTCTGGGATGACTGCTTCACTGAAGTCCCTGGAGACACCTTTTTCCTCTGTCTTTCTCGCTTCTCCTCTCTCTCTCTCTTCCTCTCTGTCGCTGATATTTTCCTGAAACTTTATGAATTAGTTACAACCCTTTTTTTCTTCCTCACCTCCTCTCTTACTTTCTCATCTCAGACCGAACTCGAATTCAACACCTGCCTCTAGACAAACTGTCCGTCTCTCTGTCCATCTGTCTGACTACCTTCCCCCCCTTTTTTTTCTCAATGCCTGTCTGGCGCAAAACCTCCCTGGGAAAAATACGAGATGAAATTGAAAAAAAATTATATAGATATATTTTTCAAGAAAAAAGTTAGAGTTCTCGCATTCGTAAATGAAATGCAGCTGTGGATCGAATGGTCTCACAACTCCCCGTTGTCCGCAACCCCCTTCACTCCCACTCCCTCTAAGATTGGGCAGACACAGGGGGTGGTGTGTATTTGTGTGTGTATTTGTGTGTGTCCGACTCCTTTGTGACCGCTTTCCTGAACCTGAACCCTCCCTGCACAGAGGGAAATGGCGGACTGTGGCAACGACAGGGCAGTTTTACAGTGCACCGGGCTGAATGTTAAACTTATATTTAATGTATGACATTTCACACAAATCATCCGGCCACAGACATGACCCTGGGGTATTCCGCAGATTGCTTTTTCAGTGCCTCAGCAACTGTGGAATTATTCGTCCCAGAGAGAGAGAGAGAGAGAGACAGAGAGAGAGAGAGAGAGAGAGAGAGAGAGAGAGAGAGAGAGAGAGAGAGAGAGAGAGAGGGGGATGGGGGGGGTTTGAGTTTGGCAAAATGATCCCCCTCTCACTGCTCTGGCCATCCCAGACTGGAAGCTCACTCTCTCTCTCTCTCTCTTTTCTCTGTGATATCATGATCGCAGGGCTGTGCCAAATTGAAAACATCTTGGCAGTCTGGGGGCTGTATGAAATAACCATATATTATGTGTAGTATAACACCCGACTGGATAGCAAAAACAATTATGCTGTTTTGCAGTCTCAAAAGATTCCTTGTGCCCCTCAACCCTCCACTCCCTTCATTCCCATGTAAAAATCTTCAGAGAGGAGTGTAGAAAATTATCTCTAGAATTGTAAATTGGAGTTGGATTTGAACCCCATACACCCTCCCCGAATCTGGTCTGATATGAATAAGTCTACAACAGTTTATAGCGATATGTACATACCCGAGCACGTCCATCTGAACGGATTAAGAAAAACACTGTAAATAGCTCATATTCAATTCCCCTCTGTGAGGCGTTTTTGCACCGGCACGATATGGAAATAGTGGCAACCACAAAAAGAGTTCATGAATATACAGTAAGGATTGCCTTAGCATCCCCAAAACACTGCCGTGCTGAAAATAAACACAGGGCTGCTGTTTTACCGCTATGGCAATCTTTTCAAATGCCAGAAAATCCAACATTGTCTTAGCTTTCTTGTCAGCTCAGCCTCACAAAACAATGTATTTATACAGATGGGTTCCAACAGTTGGGTCATCCATTTTATCTGAGGGGACATTTTTCAACATTTAGGTTTAGATGTGAAAGGTGTGCTGTCCACTACATCAGCGTCACTTTCTCTTTTCAAGGTTAGACGTCGGACGGGGAGTTTAAGAGCGTTACGGCACGGTTACCTGTCACACTCAAAATTCAACGCACACCCGAGCCATCATCAAAATGTATTAAAAGACAACGCCAGATTCCAAGATACTGTACATCAATTTGTATATACTGTATGAATATGGCTGCTGTTCCTTACATGTCATACCTAAAGCAGTGTGTAAACAACTGAACTAAGAGGATGCTGCATCATGCCCAATTATGAGGAATTGTCCGGTACAGCTAGCACCATCAGCAGGGCAAATGTTCCAGAGCGATGAATAAATTAGGACCCAACAAACTGTACTAACTCTAAACCACACGCACACATGTGATTAATATACAAGGCCCCACAATGTTCAGAAACAACTTCCCTCAACTACATTTAGAGTTGAGCTTAGATTCGGTGCACAACATGATGTACAAGTGTGTGTGTTAGGCTCAAGCACTCGTGATAAACAACTGCGATGAGAAGATTTGAATCTCCGCATCGGGTCTAATTATGAAGAATCATTTGATACAACTAACAACATCAGCATTGTAAACATTACAGAAAGATAAAAAAGAATATCATACACTGTGCCCCCCCCCCCTACCACCCTCCCTGAAAACACACACACATACACACACACACACACAAACACACAAACACACTAAGTCGCTACCACAGTCAACAGCATAATTATCAATTTCCCCTCAGGGCGTTCGGAAACCTTTTCCTAATTGGAACCCAGTTGGGACTTTACATGGATTTAAATACATAAGGCTTCTGCAACAAGGAAAAACACACACAAATATAAAAACACACCAGCCCAATGCGTTGGCAACGCTCCCCCCAAATTTTTATTTAAGCTAAATCTGGCATGATCCCCGTTGTCTCGCTACACTCGGGTCAAGCGCAACAACACAAGTCTCCAAAGCACAATTACGCCACTATTTTCCCCCTGTTTTGTATTCTGTTTTTCTTTATTTTTGTTCCATTTCCCTGACTTAAGCTGTTGTCTAATGGACAGCATCGTGACAGAAAGGAGTTTGGTATCAGATTGAAGCCGGTTGCCCTTTTTGCCAATTTGCGAGCAGCCTTCTCTGTACTTGTAAGATGGCCAATTAGCTGACCGTCTGACAGAGGCTCTCTGACTGTGGCTATTAAAACTCACACTCGTAGGCGCGCGCACACACCCACAAACACACACACACACACACACACACATATACACACACACACAAAGTACGCAGACATCCATGCATACACATGCGCTCACATACGCACACTCACACAGTACAGTGCTGCCTCTGACTGTCCGTCTCTATCTGCTGTTTTTGCGAGACGCGTGCCAAGACCTCACCCCTCACCTTCTACTCACAATTAGGAAGACATGCACACACGCTCCTTCATTTTCCTCACCAAGAGATGCTCTGCTCCCTGACCTCTTTCAACCCCCTCCCACCCCCACCTGTTCTCCATCCTCCTCCTCCTCTTCTTCTTCTCCTCCCTCTCCATGTTTACCCTCCTCCTGTCCATCTCTCTCCATCATATTTGTCTGACTCCTTTCATCTTCACCTGCAGCTTCTTTTTCAAACTCATTTTTAACAAGTCTATTTGGAAGATGGTCTCACACACACTTGTTCCTTGTGTGCTCACACATTTTTGGAAGTGTTAGTTGTTTAGTTTAGTGTTTTATCGCTCAAATTTTAATAGTTTATAAAATCAGAAAGCATCCTTATTCGGGTTTCCTCTGTTTTCTGCATCAAATGTATACGTTTCATTGATCTAAACATCACTATCCACATACATGGGGGACCATAGAGGGCCACCCACACAAATAACATAAACATGAGCGTCAGTGCACACACGTATTTAACACATTTTATATGCATGGACACACAGCACATACACTATGCATATCTTAACACACACGTGTTGCTGATGTCAACTAGCTTCATAACCACACCAAGCTGTTTTATTGTGGTACCATGTAACCCACTATACAAAAATAAATAGGCGGTAATTGCAAACATATGTAGTTTCCATTTTTCCAGTCTAATATAAGGGGATGTTTAAAAAGCAAAACAAATTGAATTAAAATAAGATAATGAATGGACGACTGAAACAGATTTCTAAAACCTGATAAAGTGCATATGGTCCCACCAAGCAAACACACATGCACCCTGGGGACCTTCCCACTTGAATCTCAACCTTTTGGAACCCCCCAACCCAAGCCAACACCCCCCTACCCAAGCCAACACCCCACACCCCCTGGTCTTTGTTGTCCATCGGAGTGGTTTGTTTTAAGCCTCACCCCTCTCTCTCCACGGTCAAGTTCAAGGGTCCTCTAGAAACACACAGTGTGGTTGTGCAGGGGGAGGTTCGTGAGGTCAACCGCTCCCTGGGACTATAAATGCACAAGGCACAGACACCTGCAGACGGAGATGCTTGTGCACCGGCGGCACCGCACCCACCCATATTCACCACATGATAATGCATATATATATATAGAACGAAAACACACCTAAATATTCACAGAAGCATGCGTTTTGAGCTGCAAAAATCGCAAAGAGAAAATGAATAAATGAAATGGACTGACACCTACACACTCATCCCGGTGCACCTGCTTCCTCAAGGTCTGTCGGCTGCAGTCAAAATGGTGGACACAATAACACCGGGCTTAGCTTTGATTCCTAATATGGAGGAAACAATTCTATTTTTCCGTGGGGCCACTGATACTTGGAGATCTCTCTCTCTCTCTCTCTCTCTCTCTCTCTCTCTCTCTCTCTTTCTCTCTCTCTCTCTCTCACTCACTCACACACACACACACACACACACACACACACACACACACACACACACACACACACACACACACACACACACACTCTCTCTTTTTATTTATCTTTCTTGATATATCTGGACATTACTGTGTGTGTGTGTCAGCCTCAGCAAAAACATGGAGGGGGAGCGGTTGTGACCGACACATCCAAAAACATGAATCCTTTCGCAGAAATAAGAATGGGAAATATGGTCAGGGAATAAATTGTTTAAATTAGACAGACCCTCAGTTAACTACCTTACGGTTGGAATCTATGTTTAAATTCTATAAACAGCTTAAAAAGTCATGTTATGTTAATGCATTAAATAAAAATAGCCCTCTCATATTTTTTATTGTTATTTCAGAATAACACTGGGAAAAAAAGAAACTTTAGTCCTGCTCTGCTAAGATTTATTTGCATTGTAAATGCAATCTGCATGTCTATCTGCAATTATTTCTAATTAATTTTCATCTAATTCTTAGGAGACTATTTCAGACCCAGAATTAACACAAAAGAACTTCCTGCCTCAGTTCTCACACCAAAGATAATTATAAAGTTAAGAGGGTTTGCTAATTTAAAAATGCTATCTGCATGACATCAAATATACATCTTTGATCTCACTGTCCCTGATGGTTAAATGCCTTTAATTATATTCAGAAAAATTAACTTTCTCTGAATAATTAACAGTGACTTTTCTTTTTGTTCGTATGTAGTGTGTTGCATACTTTTTACTTAATTAATTCCAGCGACAAACAAATTCCAATCTCCCAGTATATACATACTATTATACAAACGTGCAGAAAATCCACCAATTGCATATCAAAACACTGCACTCAATTGTGCATTCCCAAAACGAGCCTTTATGCAATTCGTGCAGATAGTGCTATAGCTTTGCCATTTCACACACATGTGACTTGCACTTGGAGTAATTTCCTTAAATCTCTGCATACCGTGAAACATAATCCTTAGACATTGTGGAAATTGCACAAAGCACACATATGACCCACATGTGTTCTTGCCAATCAGGGGGGACCTTCTCCATATCTCATTATGTTCCCCTATAGCATATCAGCATCTCCCTAGGTGAATGTGTATACATACACAGAGAAAGAGTCAGATGATTCATATTATCTTTATCACCCAGCTACAGGAGCCGGCTCGCCTTCCGTCTTTCCTCCTCCCCATTATGTAAAACTATGGATTACGTTTGGTATGCGCATGAATCCTGCATTCAGAGGTGTGTATGTGTGTGTGTGTTTGTGACTTTATGGTGTGTGTTTGAGAGGACAGGGTGGGGTGTATATACATCCATGCATGCATGTATGCATCCATGCAGAGGCCCCCCCACCCCCCTCCATCTCTCTCCCTCTCATTCTCTCTCCATCTATCATGCCTCCATAGGTCTATCAGCTTCGGGAATGAGGTGTGGAGAAAGGGGAAGGGGCGAAGGGTACATGTGGGGAAGAGAAATAAATTTAGCCCCCCTATTTTAAAAATGCACATACATTTCCATACATTGGAACGGCAGTGAGGTTCACACACCCTTGCTGCTGTATCCCCAATATGCGTCCCGCCGTCACAGGCACACACACACACACACACACACACACACACACACACACACTCACACACACACACACACACACACACACACACACACACACACACACACACACACACACACACACACAGGCACATACCCCAAAACACCAAATACAGCAAAGATGAATGTGTGTGTCCTGTTCAGTGGGTGCGGGTGAAAATCTACCCCGTGCCATATTTATCTTCATAAGAGCAGAAGGTGCATGTGTGTTTGTCTGTATGCACACTGGTTGTGTGCCTGGAGTCTGTGTGTGTGTTTGTTTTTGTGAGTCTGTGTGTACATGAGTTCATTTACTTCAACTGAAGAAAAAAGCCCCTTGCTCCTCTTGTGCTCAACACCATAGATTTTCTTGATTCCTAAATATAATGCACATCAAAAATATTACAGCGTGTACGGCAGGTCCAAAATAAGCAATTCAGTCAATTGAACGTCTCAGGAGTTTGCAAAGCTGCAGTACCTTCAAGCTAAATCCACAAACTCTTTTCTTTTTCATTTCCAAACCCGAAATGTATTTGTTGATGCATAGATTCCAAATAGTTTATAGTCTATTTGCTTTGTCATGTAGCAATGCTTTCAGACACCAAAACAACAACCACGACCTTTCCCTAAAAAGCAGCAGAAACACCCACCCCTTGTAGATAATGACGGCCTGTCGTGAGCGAGGAGAGCGAAACACGGGTGTGGTATTATTAAGCGAGACTAGTTTGTTCGGGAGAAGTGTTTTTGGCTTTTAAAAAGTTCCATTTTGCACTCCCCAGGCGCCGCATATGGGGTACCCCAGGGAGGCGTGTATGTGTGTGTGTGTGTGTGTACTTTAAAATATTCTGACTGAGCTGTCTAGCGGCTCACAGAGCAGGGAGATGTGTCCTGTCTCCTGCATTCAAATGTGAGTGGGTTTTGGAGAGCAAAAGTAAACAGATATGCTTGCTTGAACACACACATGAGAACGCATGTATGCGCACACCTGCTGTCTCGACATGTATGCATGCATGTACGCACAACCACACACAAATACCGTATGAATATGAGCATGCACATGTGAGCACAAGACACATGTGTGTAAGTGTGTGCCCCCCCCAACCCCCCATCTGTTGTCCGTCCATATTTCCACCTATCAGCCCTTCAAGCTCATCACTAGAACGTCTGCTCAGCTCGGCCATGCTGACACACATGGCGGTAGGAGTCAATTGACATTAAAATAGAAATAAATTATTAATATTTGAAGAGTATTTCGTTCCGAACCAGCGCCGAGAAGCCGGTCGTCATGGACTTGCCCTTTCGTAGCCTGCGAAGCCCACATTTTTATAAGGCGCCGTAAACCTCTGCAGGTCTACATTCTCAATTCCCTCCTTAAGCTCTTTAATGCTTTTCCATGTCACACCTGCAGTATATGGGCTGTAATATAAGATAGCCCAAGACAATGAGCTGTCCAGTTGCCGAGGGGGATAGCTGACAGCGTGTTATGAGGGAGGAGGCAGGAGGCATAGAGAGAGGTCGAGCGAAGGGTAGGATGGGGCCCTTCAAACAAAATATGACCCTTAAAAAGCCTCGCCGATTGTGCCGATCCGAATCCTCCTTGCTACCATATTTCCTCCGTACTCTTCCCTCCCTCTGCCCTCGCCACCCGCCCTCTCACTGCTGTCCCTCCTTCACTTCCCTCTGTCCGCACTCAATCCATTCACACACAGATGTGTTGTCTGTCATGACCATGATGATAAATTAGCGCGGGTGCTGCTGGTGAAATAGGAGCTGGTGTCTGAGTGCAGAGGGTGATCCAGTGGACAATGCCAGGGATGAACCACTGATAGTTCAGCTGTGGCTCGATCTGGAGAAACGCTTTGGATGGGACCGTGTCGGAGTCGTATTTGCTTTCAGTATAGTTACAGTGTCACTGGATGTTACTTTATGTGAAAGGTTGAAAAGCCCCAAAAGATTTTTAACAGGGTTTGTATTTCTTCTTATTTCTTTTCTTTTTAGGTTTTCCCTTAAAAAATAGCCTGGATTTAATATAGTGAATAATGAAATATAAACGAGAATGATTTGAGAGACAAAAACATCATGAAAAAGGTACAACTATGCATTTTTTATGTGTAAAAATTAAATATAAATTCTAAGGTTTAATTCTAGGTTTAATTTGTTGCCAGACAGTGGGAGAATGTTTGAGATGCCTGAGCGTGTGTTTATAAGTACGATCACAATCTTTGGTTAGAACAGCCTTGTCTTGTCACCTGGAGCTCTGCAAAAATTGGTCTCATGTACAGTATGTGTGTTGGGGGGGGGGGGGAGGCCGCATGTGCGGCTTTTTCTTTTTTATACCTGCAGGCTTTGGTTTTTGTGTGCCTGTTTGTGTCTATGCTTGCGTTTCTGTGTGTATGTACGGACATGTGTTTCTCATGAAGGCCCATGCCGGGCAAATTAATTCTCAGAAGTTGCGTGGCGGGGGCTCTCCTTCCCTTTGAAATGGGGCATACTGCTCCCTGTAATCAATAAGTCAAGCCATCTCGGCCGCATGTTGCAACCCCCCCGGCACACAGATGAAGAAGCCCAATTTACTCATCATAAATTCTGATTCCCACAATAAATATGAGAGGTGGTCCCACGGTATTAGAATATCTGGAATCTCAGGGGCGTTTGAAATGCCGGCTGGCCTCGCCTCGGCCTGGAGTTACTTTGTTGGTTAGAATATGGGTTTTTGTGTTGAATAATAATGATGTCGGGTCAGAAATATCTATTTCTGATTTAAGAACATTTTCAAAAGGCATTTTTATTTATAAAAAAAATAAAAGCAACTTATTTTCATTATTTAATATCTGTTCACACTTTCAGGGGAAACACATAACATGCATCCCAGAGATTTTTGTCTAACTTTTGACAAAATTTCTCTGTTTCTTTAATCTTGGCATTTTCTAATGAACCTCGACAGGCACCTCCAGACAAGTGGTGCGTGTGCAGGCGAAGGAAGGCATGTGACGTCAAGGACTGGCTAATCTAACAGACAAGTGCTGTCTCTCCTGTTTAAAGCCTCTCTGCTCGGTTGGTCCGGGCACATGACAATGACCTGGGGAGGGGAAAGTGTGGCAACAATGTGACACACCTACAGAGGGCGGGGTGGAGGCTACGGAATCGGCTCCTTGAACAGGGCTGACTTTAAAAGGGGAGGGCAAGAATAAAAGATGGAGGAGGACAAGTTTGTTAACACATCTGTAATATGTGTATGTTTTGTTGTTGACCACTGCATGCATACTTGCTTGTTTACAAGCACAAATGTTGGCACAAGTCAGTGTATTTGTCTGCGTGGTTGCATGCACATCCGAAAATGTGTGCACATGTATGTCTGTCTTTAACATGTGAAAACATGATTTAATGCAACATGGCATCCAAAACACCAGTGGCGCACTATCTGTCTTCTTTTTGGCAAGGACTTCCTGCTTTCCCAAGCGGTTCCGTCGATACATGACATTTATGAGTCTCCCATGAGCCCCAGCACATGTTGCCCAGACAACTGAGACAGCTTCAGCGCCATGACAACAATACGCCAAATACTGTCAGGGCCAAATGTGAGTGGCCCGCTGCCAACGTGGCGGTGGAAATCAACATTTAAACAAAAAGCTTGCTTCAGTTGATAAGACGAGCGAACACATGACGTGAGAAGATGATAAGAAGAGAGGACGGGAGTAAGACTGAATTTAGCAAAAGCAAACTGGAAGATAAGGTAGTTTCCCCTGCCAGTCAATACAGCTGTCTTCATCTGTAAGGCAGCGTTAAGAGCACTAATTCCAGACCTGTTAGTTACATCTGAGAAGGGCGAGCTGTGCCGGTTGCTAATCCATAAGTCTGCTGCTAAGTGGTTCATCAGTGAGCGCCTGAGATCGAATGTCACCAATTAAGATGCCTAAATGCCTGTCTAATTGTGCTTAAAGTGTAGTGCTCTGTCTCTTACATGATTACACATGATTAGAGATCACGCACACACACACACACACACACACACACACACACACACACACACACACACACACACACACACACACACACACACATACACACTTAGCTAATTGTGGGCAGCTCAACTGGGATGCTTGACAACATAAAAGCAGCTGTATCTATAAGAGAGAGCACAAGGTTTGATTGGCAAAACAATTAATCCACATAGTCACATCATTAGCAATTAAGATCAACACATTCAGCTTTATTGGCCAATAACACTCATGGAAGTTTTTGATGTGCGAGTATTTAAAGATAACAGAACACTATCTGAAGAACAAAAGGAAGTTGCCTGAAACAAGCTTAGGTAAAAATACAATTACAACTAAATGTAATCAAATGAAATGTCCTTGATGAAGCTAATTTATTCTAGCCCCTTTAAGGAACATCTTAAAAACTAATAATTTCAATTAAATGTCATCGTTTAGATTAAAACTTAATTAAAAAAAAGTCAGTGTATCGTTTCCTCTGCACCAAATATACCACTCATAGTGTGTCTGAGGAAGAGAGATCATGTGAAGAATGGGAACAGATAGCATCTGCTCCATGCCTCTCCCTGGCTTTCGCCCACAGGTCTGAAGAGCAGAGCGAATTGTGTCTGAAAGGGGATGATACCCATCGGAATGTTAATGGTGCTGAATATTTCAGAGGTGGGATCATCACATGGCAGAAGGAGGACGGGCGGGTTTCCCGAAAGCATTTAGTGGTCGAAGTTCTTCTCTGTTATTGTAAAACCGAAGTCAAAGATGATTTCACTGCACGGCTAACAAGGCCCAGTTGCTGTCGGGGAAGGTTTGAGATAGTTGTCTCTCTCCCCCCCTCTCTCTCTCTCTCTCTCACACACACACACACACACACACACACACACACACACACACACACACACACACACACACACACACACACACACAGATGTTTGTTGGGAGTTTAAATGGCTTTGAATAACAATCCAGATAACGTTCATCTTTTGAACTTTTTATTTTTTTTATATTTTATTTTTTTATTTTTACTGGAGCAACCAAAAAAAGAAGATACTCTCTCTCCCCCCTTAGTTTGAACTGGATGTGAATAAATCTCAAGATGCGCTGCTTTTTGTAAAAGAAGCTGCCTTTGCACTGAAATCCATTCAAAAGCAATAAACACAGGTAACTCATATTCCTTGTGGCTCTTTTACAGTATTTGTCATAATGAAATATCAACCAACATTACACATATGGTAAATCCAGTTACCATAGCTATATGACATAAGTGGTTCTTAAGGCTTTTTTAAGCAAGAAAGAAAAATCATGGGAGCCATAAAAAAACAAGGGGATTGCCCCAACAGTCCTTATAAACATCTGGCAACCACTACGGTACCTATATTTCAGCCAAAATGACTGGTTGTGTTAGCCTTGAGAGAGAGGGAAAGAGGCGGGATAGGCTGAGTCGAGGCTCTTTTTTTTTTTTTTGCTAAAGTGAAATTTAAGTTCCTTGAAAAAGGACAGGAAAAGAGGAAGCAGGAGGAAGAGCCTAGATCTAAAATTAAGAGAATTATTGCATGCTCCCAGATGTGTGCAGGGAGGATGACCTGAGAAAGTCAAAGTTGTCCCCCATCAATCATTGCCATATGCTTCTAGAGAAATGGATCCTGCAGGACACTTCATATTCCTCTTTCTGATTAGTTCATTTGAGAGATGAAGAAGGGGGAGAAAAAATGGATGGACGGCCCCGCTGTAACCCAAGAACAGAGAGGGTTCAATGTCAAAATTAAGGCCTGCTATTTAAGACTTCAGGGATCTTTTTTTTGTCTGTCTCTTCCTCACTCACCTTCTTTCCCCCTCCTGTGCTCCATCTTTTCTTTTCAGAGGTTGGTGTCAGGGAGCGATAGAGCGAAGGCAATGTGTTCTTAACTCTGATCAAAGGAGGGAGAGAGGAAAGCTTTTCTAATGACTGGCATTCACTCTCCTTTCTTAATCCATCTCTCCTCTTTCCCCCTCCTGTCTCTCATCTCTCCCCTCTTTCTTTCACTCGCCTTTCTCTCTCAGGGCATTGGTAATTATCGGTGAGGTCTTAGTGACTGCAAATGAAATTACCATTTAAGAGAGAGGGAGAAAGAGACATCCCCTTTGCCATAGGAGAGGGCTTAAGTGAGGCGGCTAGGGTTTCAGCTATTGATTTTTAAACTGCTACATCAGAGAGTGTAATGCTTTCATAATTTCAAATAAACTGTCTGGTTACGAAGTACTAATGAGAGAAAGAGTGAGAGCAGACCAAACTAAGTAAGAGAGCGATGGGGGTTGAATGTTAAGTGTTGACGTGCATACGGGGAAATTAAGATAATTGCACTGGTCAGACGAAATGATCAATATGTCAACAATCCTGCAGCAACTGGTAGTTTAACTTTTTTTTGATAATCAATGTGCTAATTAAAGATGAATATGTAAATGCAAATGCCTTTGTTGCACTGGTACATCGAATACGTTTAAAATCACCAACAGATATTATGCAGACATTGAAAATGTGGAATGTGTCGCGATTTCATTTCACACAAACACCGTCATTCAGCTGGAAAAATATATTCCTCCGAAAATATCCAATTTCCAGCCCACAAAAAATATCAGAGTGTGCGAGGTATAGTCACTCTTTCTTGCAGACATAAGTCACATATTCCTAAGAAATTTAAAATGTGTGATGAGTAAAATAATATTTTTGTCCAAAGGTAATGACAGTTTTTCTACTGATAGAATACAGTAAGATAATAAAGATGAGGGATAGAGACAGGAAGATGGATTTTTGGATGACACTGCATAAACCCAAATCTCTTTCTCGCTCTCTCACTCTCCCTCACTCTCTCTTTCACTCTCTCTCTCTCTCTCTCTCTCTCTCTCTCTCTTTCTTTCTCTCTCTCTCTCTCTCTCTCTCTCTCTCTCTCTCACCACAGACCGCAGGCTGTTGGAGGCAGCTTAGAAATCTCTTACATCTGGAAGAGCCATAATTCATGGGATTTGGCCTAACAGCCATGACAGGCATTGGGGCAGCCAGCAACGACTGTCTCCTGTGTTAGCGGGAGTGTGTGTGTGTTAGCTCTGCGTGTGAGAGGGAGCCAGAGAGACAAAGAGTGACAATACACAGCGTGCGTCCACTTGCAACTTTATGTTTGTGCAGTGAAGATTATATTCTTTAGTTGTGGACCAGAGTTTGGACACTCATTATGGCTTCAACATATGTCTTTGATATACATTCATAGAACAGCGGTGGACAGTAACCGGGAATGTTACTAAAGTACTGCAGCATTTTATGCTACTACTCCGGTATATCACTACACTTTAGAGGCAAACATAACTCCTCTACAAATAGTTCACAGCTATTGAATTATTATTTTTAATAATGCATCAATAATCTTAATCCAATAAGAACATTTTTACCATGGTATATAACAATATAACACATGAAAAAGGGGCCATTCGGCATAATTTGTATTTTTCATTTATTTCTACTCAAATTACATTTTACTCTACTTGCGGTATTGCATCTTTTACTTCAGTAAAGGTTATATGTATTTATTCTATCACATTCCATACAAACTATCATTAAACTGACATAAATATGACAGTAGAGACAATGTAGTGAAAATTAAAAAAAAACTTTTTCTTAGACATGTCATTTAAAAACAATCTCTTACAATATTGTACATGTATCTAGCTATGTGCACAACTGTTTATACACTTTTTTACGTGCGTATGCCACACACACACATTCAAGAGACACGAAGCATAAAAAAGCAGTGCCGTCCATGTGTTTCATGGCGTGCCAGAGGCTCCCTGCGTCGGCCCTAAATATTACACACAGACAGTAGCTATCACTTCCAAGCCTGAAATCCCACATTCCACATTCCTGATTCCAGCGGCTCGCCTGCTAAGCTGGGCACCACATGAAGAGCCATTGTTAGAGAGAGAGGGGTCATGTATCTCGCTCACTCTCTGTCTGTCCGTCTGTCTCTCCCTCGGTGTGTCTCTCCGCCCATATATCTCTCACTGTCATATAGTCTCCGTCTGTGACTCTCTTGCTCCTTCTATCTTTCTATTTCTCCCTCTGCCGGTTCATCTTTATCACTCTTACTTATTCCTTCTCTCCTCCACTGCGCTTTGTCGCCCACTTCCCCACTCACTTTTTCTACCATCTTGCATTTGTTTATTCCTTTCTTTACCTCCCTCAGACTCCTGTTTCCCTCTGATGCCGTTTGTCTGTGGCTCTCCATTTCGCTGCAAGACTCTTACTTTGCTTTCTGCTTATTTTCCTTTGTCCCCCTATCTCTCTGTATCTGGCTGTCTGTCTCTCTCTCCCTCTGTCTCCAGATATTCATGGAGAGATTTTCTCACATGTTAGATATAGATTTACGACCCCAGCTAGATCCCTGTGGCCACTAAATTTGATACCATCCACTAAGCCACATTGTTTTTTGTGTGTGTTTGGGCTTGTCTGTTGTGTGCAACTGTGGGTTAGTATGTATGTGTGTGTCTGTGTGTTCATGCATTACAAGGTGGAGGCGGGTGACTTTTAAAGGGTTAGCTTGGGTATGGTGGGCGCAGAGGTAGAATTTACAGTTTATTGAAGCACAGCAGCCCGGTTTGTGTATGCGTGTGTGTGCGAGAGAGAGAGAGAGAGAGAGAGAGAGAGAGAGAGAGAGAGAGAGAGAGAGAGGGAGCCTGTGGGTGCCAGGTCACCAGGCTAACCTCTTGGCTGGTGTTTTGAATTTAGCCTTTGGATAGCGGTAAAAAAAAAAAATGGAATGCTTTTTCAATTACAGATCAGAAAGAGAGTGAACATATCACATATCAAGGTTTTGCAGAGGGGCACATTCTTACAATTTGAGTGCATTAATTTTGACTTTGAGTGCCATCATTCTGTTCAGCTGTTGAAATTATTTATGTCATTTGAGTCATGAAAATGTGTATAAAGCAAAGAAGTAACAAGAACAGGAAAAATGAATGCCGCATGTTTTTTAGTGCAACTTGTCTAACAATCTGAGCTCCTTGCGCATTTTGACATCACACTATTGAGCTGTATAATATCTGTGAGCACCAAAATGCACACACAAGTCGGTGCAAAAATAGAACATGGAAAGAATGGAGTGTGAAGACAAGCTGACAAACACCTGTGGAAGACAGTCACTGTGTTTTTGTGCATGTTACTAATTCTGACAGAAGTCAGTTTAAAGGCAGTCGTCTTCTGCCATGCATATTTTATTGGCTGTAGGTGGTATTTGTTGTCTATTCATATCTGTTTTTTTAAATCCTCCTTTTCCTTTAACCTATTCCATTCCACAAGTTGTCAAGGGTGGGGCATTTGAAAATGGCATTGTCGAGTCCCGAGGATTGTAATATTGTTGTGTGTCTGTGTGATGTGAGATGGTATTCGCCTTTTGATATTTGGCTAGGAGGAAATACACAAAATGAAACAAGAGATAAAGGTGTGTTTGTTGCACATGTTTGAGTGTGCGTGTACGCGTGTTCCCTCAAACAGTTTATCCGTCAGTCAGACAGAGTGTGTGCACATTGTTTGCGCTAGTGCATGTGTTTGCACGCAGGTATTCCACGCAAGTGTGTGTGTCCGCATCCACACATCTAAAAGCCATATCTGGCTTTAGATCAAATGGTGTATGAAGGAGGGGAATGACAGAGAGAGAAAGTGATAGCTCTTTAATGTTACCTATCCACTCTCAAACCCAAATATAAGACCAACAACACACAGAATCGGCAAGTGTGTTTTAAGCGAAAAGGAGTGACATGAAACACTTATGTAGAAAAGCTCTGAACATGACGTTGGCTTTGTAGCGGAGGAGAAAATGTCTCACCAAACAGAAAGAAAGAGGGTAAATTGGATGGAAGGAAGACAGAAGGCAGGGGCACAAAATGAAATAGCAACATGCACTTTATTCTTTGTTTGTGCACGTCAAGGTACAGTGGTACTTTGTTTTTGACTGAATACCAAATGTTTTATCCAGCTCACCTCCTGCTCGTTTTTTTTTTTTGTTCTGTTCTGAGGTGTCTAAACTTTCACTGTCATCAGTGTGTTGTAAAAGTTGTCACACAAATATGTTATCATGGCGACTGCATTCATGTCCATATAATTTTGTTGATTCATTTATTTTATTATTTTTCACTAAAACTACTGCATTAATGTTGCTGGGTAGTACATTCATAATTTTGCGGTCGACTGGAACTACCTTGTTGGATAAATAAAACAAATATTTTCTTGACTTGCCCTACTCTTTTCTCCTTTTTTCTATGAGCTTAAATGGATGAAAATATTTACTGTGCACACTCCTGCTTTAAAGGCCTTCCCTTTCTTTGTCCCTGTCTTTCTCTCGTTTTCCTCTGAAATCCCAACAACTGCTTGCTATGACACAAACTTGTGAAAAATAAAGGTATTTTGATTCTTCCTACATAGGCTACTGTCCTCTCTTGTGCGGTTGTTTAACACAGACATCACCCACCAAGTGACTCACTCACACACACACACACACACGTTCAAATCCTCCACATTCCTCTCTGTGTTCGAGGCCTCGCCCCCTTGTCTCGCTCTCTCTCCTTACCAGGAAATTAACCTTGACATTTCCAAGGCATAATTCCCCTCATAAAAATGTGTGTGTAAATATATATAAACAAAAGTGTGAAATATTCATAGAGGGTGCCATATGTGAGGAGGGCCTGCATATCAAAGATGAAGGTACCGCTGGGCAGGATTTTGTTCCCTATCTGCCATCTTAACACAGCCATCATCCAGGGATCAGGTTCCTGCTACGAACATTACTTTGTGTAACATTCAATAGAAACCTTCAGCTTGGATAAATGAACAGTCAGGCTCGTATGTTCTGCCTATTCAAATACAGAATAAGAATTAGAATCACTATAATGGCCCAAGTGCAGGAATGCTGAATGTTCAGTGAGACATATTGATGTCTTACAGACTTAAATAAAGACATTCTGACATTTCAAGGACAACAGGACCAGTGATACAGCATGCACAGTGAACACTGGTTAAATTATGTATTCATCACAAAGATGGTGCCAGTAGTCTAGTCAAGATATATTTATAGGGCACCCATATGTATTTCCGCTATGCGGAGTACCAGTCCAATTAGGCCCCTATACTGAAATAGTTCTGAGAAGTCACAGTATACTTGGTTCCCCTCCAGCTATGCGGTATTCTAATATTTAAAACTGCTATAACGTTGAATGCCTGTCAGCATATAGAAGCTACAATATCTTTCCATCCCAAGGTGATTTCATAATGTTCGATCTTACCATCGTGAAACAATGTCAGTGTGTGACCGTGTTTGCATTACCACATACATATTTGTGATCTCTGCAATGGTGCGTGCACGCTTGCATGCTCCCATCCTAATGGAATGACAGTGATGCGGATACAAAATGGCTGGTTTTAGCATTTGGACACTGGGGTGAGGCTGAAATGAGGCAGCAGGGATAGAGCGACAGAAAGAGGGAGCGGCTGAAGGAAGCGTGCGGGTAGGTAGTGATCGTATAATACCATCATGGAACGCCATCACTCCCCTTCTGACCGGCCTCATTTTAGGGCAATGGAACTCGAGAGGAAAAGGCGCCAATGGCACATTATTCTGCCTTGGAAAATCACCCTCATGTTTTTATTCATGCCTGCAGCAGAAACAACAACAGAATTTGATTTCCAGTGTAAATATTCTGGACCAATACAGAGACGGAATGAATTATTTGTAATAACATGTGCATCAGTATTTGTCATGAGATATATAGATGGACAGATGGATAAATGGATAGATGTAAGGATGGATGGAGGGATGGATGGATGTACTGTTGTGGCTCCAGATGAAACACCTCTGATCATTTCCCAGTGAAATGGCATCTCCATAACCCCGTCGCTCTCTAATCACTATCACTTCCTTCAGGAACCGTGTCATATCCTGCTGAGCCTGACGACGGTAACTAGGATGAGGTCCATGTACCTCCTGCGGATTACACCGCTGATATCTCCACGGTGACAGAGGCCCTCACCGTGACAACCAGATCTCTGTGTGACTTTAGGTTCTTAACGTGGTGGTGAGATAGATGGAGTGGCAGATGGAGAGCAGCACCAGAGCGCACTGGCAACGTGAAAAGAAAGATAAAACATAAATTCAGTATGAACAGAGGAAGTAGACTGCAGAAGGGTAGAAACATGATAAACACAAAAAAAAACTGTATACAAAGCTATGATGGAAGCTGTGGAATGGAACGCATCTCTCAATTGTAACAGTTACTATTTAGTTTTTCACATTTACAATGATTTATCAAAAACCTTGACTGTAATAAGTGGCTAACGTTTCCTTGATATGGTGTAAAGTTATTCCGTGACTCACACATCTCAATGTAAGAAGTATACTGATTATCATATTTATTACCAGGCTTGTAAATGTGCATATTTACAATAATACCAATGTATAACAGTGGTTTCTCCTTTTTGACAGTGCACTAAAGTGGCTTTTGTTTCCCATTTTCAGATGAAATTTAAATGTGAGCATGTCCTAGTTTCTACCGTGAGTCAAAACCACTGTTATGTTACCGATTAGCTAGTGACACTGTTGCAGGCCACACAGCAGCAAGACACCGAACAACGCTGTAACACATGTCCTAGAAGTACATACCTTGCAAGAAGCTTGTGTGACTGAAGATAAATAAAGTGCATTGTCTTGGAATTCTGCTATTCAGCATCAGTACTATTCACCTGCCCAGCCACCCGTCCTTGTTTCTCTAGACATTTTTCCCGGATCAATTAATACCGCTCAGAAGAGGCCAAATTCCGTCGTCAACGATTTGGAGTGAGGTGCCACTTGAATGGAATCAATTGTACGATCTTGCCAGGTTCTGAAAGGTAACCTTGAGATTTTTGCACTGTGGGCTAAAGCTCGTAAAAAGAATGTACATCAACTGAATGACTATGTAAGTACTGCCATTCTTAATAGCTTCCATTGCTATTGCTTCAGAATGGTATAAAAGCAATATCAATTTAGGGGCTTAAAATTATTTAAAGAATATTAGACTGTTATGTTTTCAGGATAGGCCAAACATGTCAGTGTATAGGCTGCTGGCAATAAAGTGTGTCTCATACACCAGTAAAGGCAGGCGATTTGTTGATTTTGAGTAGATTTGCTCTAGATTTGATCTACTACAAAAATGATCAAAATGTGTTTAATTATTAATGCATCCATATGCAATATAGGATATTATCAGAATGGCACACTCAGTGTATTTACGATTTGAACCGAGGTCTGGCAAGGTACCAAAAGGCCTTTTGAGGCCCAAAACTAAGCCTTTTTTTATTTCCTCAACTGCAGGCCGCTATATTTCAACCAGAGGATGTGATTATTTTCCAATGTCAAAATCCAACAACAACGCAGAATATCTCATCTATGTCCCACTGTGAAAAAATCTACACTCCTATAACTCCTGCTCTACACCACTGCTATATGATATCGTGAAATAAAATATTGACTTCACAAACACAACGGATGTAAAAATAAACCCGTAGCAGCCAGTGTTATGATTAGCTGCGAGCACCTTTGCTTTAAAAAAGTAAGGTTGAGTGTGCAAGAAATGTGAAATTCACAGAGAAAAAAAAAGAAAGAATTCCCAGCATGTTGCAGAATACCAATATCCTTAAGCAGGCGGGGTTTTTGATGTATAGACTCCTGCCAGTGAATTGTACAGATGAGACACTTAAGGCAAGACAATAGTGTTATAGATTGTGGCAAGAGTTAAATCAATAGACCTTCTGAGGAGTAACAAGACACCCGGTAGCAAGTGCTACTGCTACACACACATAGGAGGGGCTGGGGAAACAAATGAGGACTGGCAGACAGGGGCTAAGACCTCAGTGTCACTGACTAGCCATTAGATGTTAGTGTGTATGTAGGTGTGTATGTAGGTGTGTGTCTGAGTCCTCGGCCGACTCGGAACATGTGTTATGGCTGTGTGTAAGTGTATGTGCGAATGTGTTTGTAAGGCATAAGCAAGAGCAGATACCTGTGTTTCGGTTGTACTTTTATCTCTGCTTCTTGGCCCTGTAATCTCCCACTGGGCATCAAAGCAGAGCCCCATCACCGGCTCTACCACACCCCGATGTATCCCCCAGATCCCCCTGTGTGAGTGTGCATGAGTGTGAGCGTGTGCGGGAGGGAGAAAACAGAAATAGAGGAGAGTTTGAGCCTACAAGAATACGTGAGAGAGACAAGAGAAGAGAGGGGATGGGTGAATTAAAAAGAAAGTTGTGTGTGTGTGTGTGTGTACGTGTGTGTGTGTGTGTGTGTGTGTGTGTGTGTGAATGACTGAGAATGAGCCCCTCCTCTCTCCCACAGACAGGAGAGAGGGGCTTTGCATGGAGCTTTGGACCGTCACCCAGCCATGGCTGTCATCCAAGCCTAGCCTGCGAGCACCTCTCCAGGGCAGCTTCTACTAACCCGCCATCCCCCCTGTCCACCCCCACCCCACCCGCCGGATCTCACTCCCTCTTGCTCCACCTCCACAGTCTCTTCCACCTCTGATCCAGGATCAGTGGTTCCCGGGGCCCTGATAGGTGTCAAGGTCCATTAACCTGGAGCAGGTATTATCATATTCATCAGGAAGATCAGAGATCAGATTTATCTCTGTTTTTATCAGATTTGAGGCTTCAGAAGGCTGCCAGAGATGTCACGGCTGTATAATAATGTGATGGAGGCTAGTGACAGACACTCCAGAGTAGCAGGCTCACTCCAGCAGGTACAGAGCCACACAGTCATGGACACACACTCCATATAGGTAAATGTACACACACACATACGCACACACACACACACACACACCCACACAGTCAAATTTCTTTTAGAATCTGACAGCAGTTGCCTGGACCTTTGTGATGGGGTTGTCAGGTTTGATTAGTTTATGAAACAGGAGTATCTCACCCACTGACCTTTCTAAGCTTTCCATCTCGAGCTAAATCTAATCTAATGTAAAAACAGTTGTAGTTTATGAGCCAACGTTGTGAGGCCTGATGAGCTTTTTTTGGAGGCAAGTAAAATTGTTTAGGTAAAGAAAAAGTAAGATGAAATCTGATTTGTTTTTCTTTTGCGCAGAGAGACTTAAATGTGCATTTTGGTCACAACATTCGGGTCAGTTGATGAGCTTTGTAAAATCCATGTTCTCCTTACTGATAATCAAGGGTCCACAAATCACTAAAGAGAAGGTGCACTATAAAGACACGCACACAAAATCATGCATGCATTTGAGAAAAGGGAGGTCACTCAATATCAGATATTGGGGTCTCCTCTATTTGTTGTACATTCAGCATGTCTAATTTAAAGAGAAGACTTGTGAATATTCTAATATAATATTTTTGGGTGGCAAAATGTTGGTGAAAATTCACATCACATACAAAATGTAAACCCTTCAGCAACAAGTTTTGGAATATACATTTGTGAGCACTGTTTACTTGTTATCTACATCTTTTGAATACATATTTTCTATTTCTTTGACATTCGGCATTTTCGTGTCCCAACTGAATTCCACCAAATGTCAAATATTTTGATAGCATACGGTCCAAGGCCAGACATTTATTTTAATTCAGTGAGCAGCACCTCCCCAAATGACCTCCAACCCCAACCCTGACCCGCAGCTGCCCGTCCAACTGTGCTCTCGGGCCGCTAATGAATTATTGCTGACTCATCATGGTCAGCGGTAAGTAATCAGCCTGACACTTTAGGCCCAGGACACATGGCTTCAGTGCTCAAATCGTCATTTAGCTCCCACACTCTACCTGCTACACCCACGGGGAGCTGGCGGAATTGTGAGCTCAGCTTTGGAAAAGGAAAAAAATTAAACTGCCAAAACAAGACTAGAGTTCTTAAGTTTAGACATGTTAATCCATATTTTGTAAGTAAAAATGGAAACATCGTGTCAGAATTTATATTGTTTTGTCAGGCAGGAAGATGAATACAAATTATGTGAAACCTGCTTCGTTATTGGACGTAGGAGCCATTTTATAACCCCAATATATTAGAGAAATGTTGTTTTTTGGTGACAGAAAAGACATTAAGTTAAAAGGATTGTGGAAGATATTTGGAGACCTTTTTACATTTATTTATTCACAGAGAGACAAAAAAGACATGCAGTAACCAACATACACACATATACACACACACGCGTATACACATCTCCTGCAATCCAGCCCTCATCAACATCCTTCTTGGAAAATCACTGCGCCTCTGAAAAGTCATTTCAGCCACAGTAGCAGCAAGCCCTTAAAGATTCGTATTCCTATTTACTGTCAGCCTCTTCACCCGTACACACACACACACACACACACACACACACGCACACACACACACACACACGCACACACGCATAAACACATACACACCAAGTCAACTAACCCAGCAGGATTTGGTTCATGAATAAAGGAGGGAATTAGCGCGGACCTGGAGGAGTCAGATAGACAGATAGAGAGAGGTGGAGGAAGAGAAAAGAGAGAGCTATTAAATTGTATGAAAAGCATTGGAAGGAAGGAGAAAATCTACGGAAGGCAGGCATAATCAGCAGAGATCAACAGAAAAAAAGGAAATTTAAAACAAGAGAGGAAGATAGAACTTAGAGAGGAAGACACAGGAGGAGAGGAAGATGAAGAACATAAATAGAAAGAGGAAGACATAAAATGAGTGAGAGATAGAGAGAGAGAGAGGGATGGCAGTAGCTTTGCTCCTAATTTAAATTGCTTGTGTCAATCCTATGCTGCATGTAGAGATAGCACTAAATGTCCATTTGTCCATGTGTGCATTGGTGAAAAGAGCGACTTCATTGTAGTGGTGTATCTACACACGCCTAAACATGCCAGGTATATTCTGTACACACACACACACACACACACACACACACACACACACACACACACACACACACACACATACACACATATACACACAAATAACAGAGAGATATCGACTCAAATAACACATTTATTACCAAAGCAATAGTATGTTTTAAAGCAAGCAGCCCATAAGTGAATAATGCTCACTGATATGAAGCTGCCGTCTACATTACTGAAATCGGAAATATCATTGCACCATAAAATTACATTATGTACACTGGGAGAGCAGAGGCAGAGAGGAGAACAGAGGGAAGCTTGATGTTAATTTTCCGTGAATAAAAGAAGCAAGAAAATAATCACAAAAACAAAGACACCAGATGAAAACAGACAAATGGCGACAATACGGGCGGTAAACATCTCTCGATCACCAGAAGGGCGACAATCATCACAGTATGCTACACCACCCAGATACACTTTATAATGTGAGCAGGCTACGAGTGTGCGTGTGCATGTGTGTTTATCAGTGTGTATGTGTCATAGGGGAGAGAGGCAAGAGGCCGTTACCCTGCACCCAGATAATAACCTGGTTTTATAATGTTGCATATCTATATTCAGGCCAATTCCCCCTGGGGGGGAGCCAGAATAATAACGCTGGCCATTTTACCCCTCCTCGCGGGCGGCCATTTTCTGCCCTGATTCTTAGCGTGGACCTCTCTTTCATTCCCAAGGTAGCGCGTAATGGATGCTGCAATGAGATGGAGTGACATTGTGGTGTCTGAAACGTGAAAAGCTTATTTGCCGACCTGCCCTCCCTCAACAGCGTATGGTGGAGATATAGGAGATATTCATGCCTAATCCTCTTTGCATTCCATATGTTGTCATTTCTGATGATTGTCTCTATTTACGGTAAATTGTCAAATTTAGAAAATAGGCGCAAAATGCCAGTGAAAAATTTATTTATTTTTGTCCAAAACAAATGTAGTCCCAAAAGTGTTCGGCGAACAAATGGCAATACTGTGTGATATTTAAATAGCTTGATTGTGTGGCATAACTCATCAGAAAACAAAAGAAAAGTGTTTTTGAACCAAAAACTGAATACAGTCCTGACTTCTGAGCATTATACTTGCACACGAACCTCTATTATGAGGAGTGTGAGTTTCTATCAACCAGAAAAGTGAAGAAAAAAGAAGAGTTCCAGACAGAATTGGGAAGTAGTATCTCACATATTACAAGATTTCATCATCCGCATACAGTGCAAACACAGTTTGTAAGTTGAGAAGTGAAGTGGGTCTGAAACCAGGAGGGACTGAATCCACTCCATACGGTGCTGATGAAATACCGTCCCTCTGACCAGTCAATTTCAATAAAACTTCAGACAAAGAAAGGTTAGCATGTATAGATTTCCCATCGCAGTCATGCACACAGAACTTCACTGAGAGTCGGCCATCTCTCTCTCTCTTCTGAACTCTAAATGCTACTCACTCATATTATCCATCCTATACCTTCCCTCTTCAATAATTCACAGACAGTAGCTTTTTCTCTGGCCGTTCAAACCTTTGAAATGTAACCTACATCCCACAAACACAGCATTCTTGTTATCCAACTGATGACAAGTGTTTATACTGGCCCTTTGCTTGTTGAGCGGAGGAGGAAAAGGAAGGAATGGCCTCACACTTGAAAGATTATTGATTGGTATTGACATGTTGATAGTAGATAAAACAAAAGTGCATTTCCGATACCTCCACTTAAATATGTCTTGATGTGCCACCTTTATTGGATTTTCTATAGATTTTTCAGCGGCTGGCCGATACTACAAAAACAACCTCAAAATCATTTGAGTCACGCCGGTGAACTTTTACACTGATTAAGAACAAAGTCAAGGGAGAAATAAAAGTTATAACCGAACCAATGCTTGACAAAGTTGGCTTGAATTCTATTTGAAAATCCACATCCGTATGTATTTATTTTAGCTTTACCATCACTGCAGATTGGAGAAATATTTCAGGGAGAAAAAGAATGCTAAAAAACAAAAACACTTATATTCTGGGAATATCCCCGTGAGAAAAAGTTTGAAAACTTATGGGCAGCAACGCCGGGTCCAGTCTATAGCAGTTTTGTTGAGTGTAATAAATCAGTCCACCAGGGCTTGTGAAATGGAGGACAGTTGGAGAGTGCAGTATATGCAGTCAGAGAGAACAGCTCTGTCCAAGACAATCATATGATGTATCATTCATATTGTCAGTATGGTGTCTCTCCTCCTCCCTCCTCTCTCTCAGTCTCTACGTCTCTGTCTGCCTCTCTCACTCTGGACTCATCCCGTCTCCTGTGGAGGATATGATGAAGCCCAGCTCTCTCCATCACACACAGCTCCCCAGCTGCTCGAGGATTACACATTTCAATGATACATTCACACACCGTGCCATTCAAATAGGCTCTTGTGCTGTATGTTCCCTGCTACAACAGCAGCGCAAACAGATGTCCTTGTAAACATGCACTTGTTTTTTTGTAGATAATTAACACTAATACTCCTGGGAAAAAAACTGATGTTTTGGTGTTTTTTATATTTTACTAAACCTTCCAGAGACTTCAAGGACATAATAACGCTGTGTCCTTTTCATCTGTAGAACTAGTTTAGCGGTATGTCTATTAATTTGCGGTCTCATTTTATTCATCTTGGACTGTGCGCGGTGGATTTTAAAGAGCGAGTGCTGCCTCTGAATCATTTGACCTCTGTGATTTCCTAATGAATGCTCTGAGCAATCACCGATTCCCAGAAAATGGACAAAAATGATCCCTCATCTGTGAACCTAATCACTTACTCCCATTACCGTGTGTATGCGTGTGTGCGAGTGAGTGTGACTGTCTGTCTGATTACCATCCCTGAATGAAATAGTTGTTTGGAATGATCCTTTTTTTTGGGGGGGGAGGGGGGGTCTTCTCTTCAAGGTGAAGCAACCGGAGTGGAATACAGACCTTTTTATTTCTCATATTAGCAGCTGAAGGAGATAGACAGTAAGAGAGCAGAGCCAAAAAGAAAGAAAGAAAGAAAGTGAAAGACTATGTGAAATAGAGGTAAAAGGGGTGGGTGACCATAGAAACAAGTTCAATTATTATCAGCGTCCTCCTCCTGCTGCAGCAATACGCCAAGCTCAGTTAATCATTTCAAAAAGAAGGATGTTACTTCTTTCCTTGGAGCACTTTATTTAACAATACGTGTCAGCATGTTAGGGAATCAGAGTTTGTACCTGCTCTTTAGATCAGACCTAACACCCACACTTCCACCTCAAAGACCAAGTCAAGACCCAAAGGCCCCAGTCTTGCAAGAGCAAACAGCAAGTTTATACTATGTTGCCTGTTTTATCCACAATCTGTCATCTTGGTTCCTTTTATTGTTATGTTTCCACAGTGTGTTGAGCGTGTGTCATACGCACACATGCAGTAATATGTGCATGTGTGTGTGTGTGTGCCCGCCCCTTCGTGTGCATACTGTAGAACTGTTGCAAGACAGACACAGAGACAGAAACCACGCAAAGGTCATGCTCAGCATTGTGTGATGAACTGAGTCCCTTGAAATCTCATTTCCAAGGAATAAATCTGATCTGCACCTCAGACGTGGACACAGAGCAGGGGAACGGCGAGGAGAAGAAAGCGAAAGGAGCGGAAGAGGAGGAGAAGAAAGGAGGAAGTTGCAGAGAAGTAGATGGCGGAGGAAGAGGAGGAGGATTTGAATGAGGAAATTCCATTTGCTTGTCCGCCGCTTATCTTGAGCTCTAATGGCCGAGAACAAAGAGCAATCCCACAATAATCGGCTTCTCCATCAAACACTGCCGTCACTTGTATGGAAAATGAAAAGATGAAATGACAGAGGGCACCCCCACCCTTTCTGTCTCTCTCGTATTCTTTTTATGTCTCTTGCTCACCTGCTCCTTTGCTCTTTAGTGGTACGATGCTGGCCTGCTATATGATTGCACTCTTTTTCTGAAGAGAAGAATAAAGATGAAGAAAAAAAACACACACTGCTGGAAGACTTCTCAATTAATTGATCCTCCATGTTTATTCTTAGCTCCCCATCGAGTACACAGTATGTCTTTCACACAACTTAAGTAACATACATAAAAGTCAGAGGGGCACATAGAAAAAACGAAAATGGACAACAGAGAAAAGGAAGTTATTGAAGGTGGGATTCCATCCACTGTCAATACTGTTAGTGTTATCGCCGTGACAATAAAGTAGAAGCTTTGGCAGAGCAGTCTTTTCTTTCTTTTACTTCTAACATCAGCACTATATAATCCCTATTTGTGGATCACAACACACCTGTATGTGGGTGTGTGTGTATGTGTGTGTGAGAGAGAGATGATTGCATGTTTCTTCTAGAGACTTTCTTCCTGTGAGTCCTTGCCCTTGTGGGTATATGTTTATATGTGTGTGTTTGTTGGTGAGTGCGTGATGATTGCATGTTTCTTTTAGAGTCTATCTGTATGTGTGCGCGTGTGCGTATGTGCGCGTGTTCAGATAGGGTCACCTTGCATCCATCTCTTACCGTTTAGAGACCCCCTACAAGGATAAAAATCATCCTCTGAACTTAATCCCGGCTTATATCCTCTTCTTCCTCCTAACTCATGAAGAAATGCACACACACACGCACACGCGCACACACACACACACCGATGAGCCCAGAACGAGCCCAGAACACCTGAGCAGAGGGACCTGCAGAAACGAGTGCGATTAAAACCCATCACAAACAGCTGAGTGTGCAGCTTTAATGCACATATAGAAAGTAATCTGTGTGTTCTCAATCCAAAACATGTCTTAAACCATCACCCATCATGGCTAACGCTTTAACCAAATGAGTGTGCAACCTTATTACGGAAACATTATTAATTGTTTGGATTGACAAATGTTGCAACTTCTTCCATAGAGGAGCGCTCAGGTCATTATTCAGTTCCTTTCTCCAAAGGGAGGTTGTATCTTTGTGAACCAAGCAAGCAGAATCACATCCACCTCAGCTGCATAGACATTGAAACATTATTGGAATATCTAACAAATTAAAAAAATCCTATCAGTCAAACTGTTTTATTGAGGGCAGCAGCAGCTTAACGGTTAAAGAAGTAGGCATGAGATTGGAACTCCTGAGTGAAAATATCTGGTAGCACGACCATTAAGTAGCACACTATGGGGGCAAAAAGGTCCAAAGGCTCAGCAATCCTACCTTGATGAGACTTTTATTTTGTACTGACTATAAACCAGTTATTAAAAAGATAGCTTCCCTCATTCGTGAGTGTTTTGAACGAGCACTGCAACTAGAAGAGAGACAGAATCTTCCACCCTGATTGAATCTGAAAGAAGAAATAAACTGGTAGCTGTAAGAAACAAAAGAGTAATCAGACAATGAGCTGGGTGCCAGACACACCATTGATTTCAAACTATCTCTCTAAGCAGCCTCAGAGGCGCAAACCATATCCACCTTATGATATTGACCCTGCCTCTAACAAATATGCTTATATTTATATTGCCTTGCTGACTGAGACAATGTGCAGCCTCTCTTTGGATGGATATTGGATCATACACACATGCTTACCTCCAAATTCAATATTCATTCTCTCGCACTTGTGCTTCATCTTTGGAGTAAATATTTATGTGCTGTTTGGCACGAAACAAAAACAAAACAAAAAAATCTCTCAAAGACTAAATCGCCTTGCGTCAAAAATCAATGATAAAATGGGGGCGCAAGCTCTGTTTTCTAGGTCACATTTGAATATTTCTTTTAGAGGTATTGATTTGTTTTGTGTGACCTACCAAGGCCCATTCTTTGTAATTAAAAGAGAGAGAGTGGGACTGTGGCGTGGGGCTACCTCAGTCGTGTGCCAATCGCAGTCGGTGTATATGTGTGCGTGGACATGTTTCTGTGTGTGCAAGTGTATTGGTGTGTTTGTGTGCCGCTAATGAATGAGAGGCAGTTATGATGAAGAGGGGGTGGAGATGGACCTTAAGGAAGATTTATACTGTGTTGGTTATTTGTGTTTTTGTGTGTAGGGGAGGGTTTGTGCTGTGTGCTGCAGTGGGGTTTAATTATTTTTTCTATACCATATTCAGCCTGTAACCCAGACGTTGTCTCCCTATAAGCATTTACTTCAGATGGACCAAAGCAGACAAAGGACTTCAGATCAACGAGGCAACAGGACGTTCTGCATTATCACATGTTTATGAGTGTGTGTACACAAAGAGATTGGGACGTGATGTATCCTGAACCTAGAAATCAACAAAGCTATGAAGTCCATTTGTGTGTGTATGCATCATAGAAATCATATATATATATATATATATATATATATATATATATATATATATATATATATATATATTTGACTTGTGCCTGGTCGTAGGCCTCTTCCTACACTTATCTATGCAACCTGTTTCTCTTGGTGCATGCTCCTGTATGTTGCCAGTAATGTAAGATGTACTTATAAGAGTATAGCATGCAAGTCAATCTTAAGAGATGTAAGTGCATTTTCAAATGGTTCACCATTATGCACATCATTTTAAAATTGTGGATTTGAGTGGTGGATCTTAATGGGGAGCTGTTTGAGCTACGGGAGCAACACTACGTTTGCAAAAACGTAGAAAAAGCCAAAATTAGAGAACAGCTCTCCCTCCAAACCAAGCACGAGATACAAGACATCTTACTGACATCTTGTAGAAAACGATATCTAACCTTGGACATTACATATCCCTGCCATGTCCAGAAAACATCTAAATGTACAATGTGATGTCATAGATAAAGGATAGATAAATCCAGAATGCATTCCAATACTTAAAAGGGTTTTATATGGCACACATGCATGTGTTAAATATAGCACGCAAATCCCAAATTACTTCTACTGGATCAAAAAAATGAACCATAGGAAACTGTCATATAAAAGGTCTGCTCACTGTCCTGATAGCTCCCAGTAAATCTAACTTAAAAGAGCAACGTTTTGATCTTCATCAGACACTGTCAAATGACCATCACTAAGGCGGCTCGGATTCGGCTCGCGAAAACCCCAGGAGTCAAAGTGGGCTGGTGAAGCGCTTTAACCTGTGCAGCAACGGAAAGTTTGCTGATCTCGGGGGGAGTCGGGGCAGACTGGAGGATATAGACTGACTCACTATTCAAGTGGTATTACAAGACAAGGCGGGCCGCGTGATCATTTCAGTGGATATCTCTGCAACACAATAGATATACGTCTTTTGACATAATGTGGCCAAATCTTCAAGAACAAATTATAAGTTCAAGCAGTTAGGGTGTTAATGATACAGATAAATAATTAATATATTTCAATGCATCTCAGTGTAGATGGATTGTGTTTGTCTATAAATTGCTTGTTCTGCTTTGTGCTTTGACAATGCCGGAAGAGCTCTGTACAGCAAGATCGAAACATTAAATTAAACTAGCAGGGAGCTCGCTGTACATTGTGCGGACCTTTCTGTCTGACTTATACATGTGTTTACATGTGTAAGTGCCATATGTGATTAGTTGTTATTGTCCAGTTGAACTCGGACTATGCAGCTCTCCCTCTGAGTGTCAGCGAAACGCTTAAACTGTAAATCGTGACATGCCTTCCATGTGTGTGTGGTGTGTGTGTGGCCTCGCTTTGTGTGTGTCCTGTGTCCCTCTGTCCTTTAGCCCCAGTGTCATCTTTCTCCCCTGTCTCCGGGCCGTCCAGGCCTGTTTGAAGTGGCTATTAGCCCGAAATCAAAGCCTGCCATCAAGCCCATCTCAGCCCTGTGCCCTTTTAGAATATTCACCAACGGCCTTTTGTGAGCCCCCTGGAATAAAAATAATCAAAATCAGAATGGACCTTCATGTGCAATAATACTCTGTCTACTCTTATGGCCTCCACTGTCAATGCCATTTATAATTCATGCACCCATACTGATGGGTCCGGGGTGCGTTCAAGAGGTCCGCTCCTCACTGTTCATCAATAGCTGCCAGCCAGGTAGGGGACTTTATTATTGAACAGTGGCCATGCTAGTTTGACGCAAACACTGTTCTATAATTATTAGAACTTCAAAAACTTTACACTCTCTCGCCCTGCCTCCAACTCTCTCTCTCTGTTTGAAATGACCTCCCTCTTCCTCTCTTCTCTCTGTTGTTAATTTAAACACTGGCGGTTTCATCCCTCCCCGTAGGTGTCTGTTTTACAATAAAAGGTCATCCTCATTTGTCCACAGACACAAAAGGGACCACCACCGGGGCTGAGGTCAGACAATCAGACAGACAGATAAATAGACAGACGGACAGAGGGATGGCTGGCACTACAGGCTGGCGCTCAGGATGTAGGAGAGAGTAGAAGGGAAAGAGAGATAAGGAGCTATGATAGATGGAGAGACACCGAGGGAGAGAGACAGGGAAAGGCGGAAGGAGTGAGTGAGAGATGGGAAAGATGGAGGGAGTGGTTGTCGCTGGCAAGGGGGCGGGTGGGCGAGAGCGAGGATAGATAACTAATCATGCCATCACCTCCAGTCTTCTTCCTGTTCTCTACTCCTTCTTCACCTCCTCTCTGCTCCTCTGCGGGGATGATTGACGAGGGCACGGTGGACTGAGGTTGTCCCAGTCCCCAGATTAGAAAGCCCTCAAACAAATGAAGCCTGGAAATGCTGCCCTAGAGAGCTGGGAGCCACGGATAGACAGACAGGACACACACTCAAGCTTAAAGAGACATGAAGATAAGGTAAGGGAGAACCAGAGAAAGAAGAGGGGGGAGAGATGGGAAATGACATGTTTCTTGGTTTTTAAGGAAATACAGTATGACGAGAGACAGGAGCTGGAGTAGAGGGACGCGGGTAAGTTTAAGACAAGTTTAATATTCGAACAAAGAGTGTGAGTGTGGAAAAAATAGAGAGGCAGAACGAGAGAAAGAGACAGAGACAATTATATGTGTAAGGTGAGTGAGGGAGAAAGCGTGAAGTCACTTTAATTAGGGTACCTGCAGAGAGGGACGAAATGAGAAGCTGAGCATGACAAACAGAAGAAGAGAGAGTGATGGAAGAGAAAGAAGGAGAGACAGATAAAGTCAGAAAAAAGGACTCCCGACCATGCCTTTACACACCTGTTCTCCTCTTTCTAAGATAACCAACTGCGGATTGTTCCCCTTATGCTCCTCAGCAGATCTGATGCGGTACATTTATCACAAAAATCCCCATACCAACCCCAAGCACATACACACAAACACACGGCCCGCAGCCCTCCTTCTGCCTCTTGAAAAACGATCATCCTCGACCCTCGACCTATTGTTTAAGATTCAAGCATTAGTGAAAAAAGGCAAAAAGAGAAAAAAGACAGGTGATATACGGCCAGATATTAAGAAAAAGTTTGATTTTATAGATGTCACATGACCCTAGCATGAGTGACCTCCATTTTCCCAAATGGCGCAGGTCCAGGGTTTTAATGGAGTCTCCACGAGCCATATATCAGTGCAGCTTGTCTCGTAAAGCTCTCCTCGGGCCGACCTCACAAACCACCTCCACCTTTATCGTGACACTTACGGAGGTTTTCACGGGTAGAAAATAGATGTATTAAAAGGGAATGATTTTAATATAGACGGTGGGTGAAAAAAGTAAAAATGGGGAAGGTGTTGGGGGATTCTGCTGTTACTGTGTCTGCGTGTATATATTGGGATTTCTTTTTTGCGGTTCTCATGCCATCCCTCTTCCTCCATCCCCTCCTGCTCTGTCTCAATCTCTGCTTCAACCCTCCCTTCCTCCCTCCCACCTCTTCTTCCTATGTCTGTAGAGTGTCACAGTGTTACAGCTAGTCAACATGACACTTTTTAAAGTTTTGCGAGGAGGCTGACAGTGCACAGAGGAGATTAACCTAACTGCATGCCATAGCACCTGTCCCTCTACTCTCTGTTTCTTTACCCTTAAAAATAACACGGAGGACCAATTGAGGAGGTTGCATAGGCCACATTGTGTTAAATATAGGGCAGTGGACGTGTTTAATAAAACACTTCTATCAAGCAGGTATTGTGAGCATAGGCACAGGAAATGCTTATTTATGCAGTTATTCTGTGAGAATTCAGAGAAAAAATGCACTAAATATAAAAATGCAGTTGAGTTATATCTTGCTGGTGAATTTATTTTCAATGGAATGTGAGAGATTTTTCAACCATAAGGTTTTTGCTGCTTTAATAAGATAATATACAACTTTACATACATTTTCCGTGCATTTCTTTACTTATGCTTCTAGCCATCTCATCAGCCTTTAAAAGTCTTAGGAATATAAAAGGGAATGGTGAAAAGCTTTAAAGAGAGTGGTTACATTTCTAGTGTACTAGTATTACTGGTGTACTGGTATTGCATCTGCGTACTGGTATTGCATCTGCGTTGCTCATATGAAAGTGCAGCCTCCCCCAAAAGACTCTGTTCCCTGTGGTGTATTTTTGTCGCTTGGAACGTAGAAAAAAAGCACGATATGCAATCTCATTTTTCCTTTCATCGCACCATAACAGACCTGAGCGCAGGGAAACTATATATTTGATAGCAAAATATGAGAATTAATATAAATCAAGAAAGTTGTTCTGCAGAGAAGGAGCGTCTGCTGCTGTGTATTGTATCTGAAGTAAATAGTGAATGACTAGTGAGGCGGTGTTTAAAACACACAGTGCCCCCAGTCAAAGCCTGCTCTTCATCAGTCAGAAAGGCAGAAATGAGAAATGCATCTGAGCGACGCTTTAAAAGGCAAAGTTCAGTAATTGGGAATGACAGACACACACAAAGGATCCATCACTCATGACCTTTCCATTTCTCTATCTCCTTCTCTTGTCCCCTTCCCCTGTCTCTCCATTCAGGACAAGGACAAGAAAAGCAAAGGATTAACAGGAAACCATGTCTTATAGACGTCTGTATTTAATTGGTTTCTGAAAGCAACATTGTGGTGTCATTAACCTGGAATCAGTTTGAAGCTGACAATAAAATTAAAGGAATATACATTGTGTGTACAGTATGTAATAGGTACACCAACATATACATTAAAGAGCGCTACGATGATTCACATTGCTTCATTCACGATATCAGTATTCCGTGTGGATGCGTGAGTAGAATAACTTTTAGTCTTTTATGCAAGAAGCAAGAAACATGAAAATAAAGAAATGGGGGCACACACAAAGTAGACATCATTAATGTCCCTGCACTTTGCTTGAATTCTCAGGATATTAGGTTCACAGAAAGTTAACTTGTTCAAATCATGGGATTGCATTTGTAGCAAATTCTCTTTCATGGCCACACTCTTTATTACCCTCTCTCTTCCTCTCTGCCTGTCTTACTTTATTTCTTTTCATTCCTTGGTCTTTCGGCTGTGGTAAAATGACCAGGCCGCGCACATGAAACATGCTTCCCCCTCTGTCTGTTTTAGACATGCACATACACGCACACGGACACACAAACTTCACATCTGGACTTGTGTATAATTTTACGTCAAAGTCCGGACAGGAAGCACCTGTCTAGATGAAATCCTGCAGGAGAGAGGATAAGAGAGAAAGCGGGGAGTAGAAGGGAATGAAAAAGAGAGGAAAAAATACACGGAGAAAAGAAAAACATTAATCCATCTGTTGTGGAAATGCATGTCACAGTCGTCACATTAAAAGCAACATCAACAAACACAGCAAAAACCAAATTGGTTTGGAAAAGGCAAGTCATCTGAAATTAACCCAAATGTCATCCCCTCTAAATGTTATCGCGTCTGTCTGTGTTTGGAGCTGAATGCAGGTCATTCTTTTTCTCTGAGGCTCAGGGGGCTGCTCACTAGTAGCTCCGCAATTACAGAGTAGTAAAACTTCCAGATGTGGGATTACTCTTCCCTTCACATTAGGAGATTAAAAGATCACTGTCTGGATAGAGTCACACACCTGTTACAAAGGCAGCCCTCGGGACATTCTGAACATTCAACTGGTCAACTTGTGGCATCATTACATTGATAGATGGAAAATAATGTCTTTAATGATAAGAGAACCACAAATAGAACTTAAAATAAAATAAACTGGATTTTTGTTGTCCATTTAAAGACAGAGGCAAAGCTCTGTATTACATAAGTATATGTAAACACTATGCTATATGATCTATTGAACTACCATCACATATGTGATTTTTGAATATGTCCAAAGGGTAAAGTACATGCAGAAGCTGAATACCAGTATGCAGAGGGGCTTAAAATGGATTAAGAACCTTTTTTACTTGAGTCCTCAGATGTTAACGCAACAGCATACTTCATATACTAAAAGGCTGAATTCAACAAGTTTACTTTCAGCAAAGAAAGATGCCACTCTGCATTCTTTGCAAACTTTGCTCATCAAAAGATTAAAGCTACAAGAAGCAAGGGGGGGGACTTGACATTTTCTCAATGATCTAAAAGCAGCGACAGTGAGAGTTTGAGAAGTACATACCGCCCAAAAGGCGACATTTTCACAGGGAACACATGTGACTCTAAAACTCGCTGCAGTGTATTTCTCTCCTTGGCAACATTCATGTTTTCAATGAATTACTGTATAAGGCTACAGAGCCCGCCTCAAATTGTGTTGTAGAGGCAGTGCTTAGATTAACACGTTTTGTTCTGTTTCTCAAAGACAGAAGTTTCTTCCCTAGTACAGAAAATATTACATATATATATATATTTATTTATTAATTGTGTAGTAAAAAATAAATGACAATAAATTATAAAACATATTCCAGAAGGGCTGAGTATATAGTGAAGTTCAAGTTATTACTTACTTAGTTACTGATCACACTGATGTTTAATTCCTGCTAATACAACATTATCTCTCTCTATTGAGGTTTTGATCATTTACATCTTGCATTTTGTTTCTACTGTGAACTTTGACAATTTTGTTTCCATTCCTAACTGACAAGATTGTTATGTCCATTCTAAGTTAAACTATGTTTTCTTAAATTTCTTTACAAACTCTCAGGGATATTCATCTTTTAATTTGGAATGTATAATCAAATCTTTTGGATGTAACCTCAGAGTTGATTAAATAAGTAATGAGAACACGTGGCCTTTCCTTTTTCTCCATTGTTAATACATCCTTGGTTTCTTTTTTTGATGCCTGGAGTTTTTGAAGCAAGCTACAATATGAGACTCCTTAAAAGAACGATGTCCTCAACCTGCATGTCCACTCATTAATTTTCTTTTTAAAAGCTATCCTTTTTGTCAAGTCCTTGAAAAAGTAGTTCCTGAGTAATGTGTGGCTCAAATGACATATTTCAACAATATCAATCTGGCTTATGCCAAAGGGACGGCTATATACTATATATATAATATAATTGCAATTTTGAGTCAATTGTTGTACATTCTTTACTTGAGTGCTGGTGTTGCTAACATGGATGCTATCATCTTCACTCAGAACCTGAGGAAGTAAGTGGGTGTACAGGTAAACCTTTCTCGGTCAGTGGGTTTGTCTCATTACCAGCCTCTTTAACACAGGGCACCACATGGTTCAATTCTGGGCTCACATCTATTTTATTTAAATGTGTTTAACCTCTATGACATGTATTTCATCGACTTGGATGCATATCTTTGCATGCTATGCATGACACATTTCTAGGTATTATCCCATCCATGCATATCATGTCAGTATGAAAAAGTACAGTATACGTATTAATACCTATATCATTATGAATAGTTTGTTAAACCTTTGTATGAGCTAGATGAACTAATACAATGTATTTGGATAAACTGTACTGTATACTTAATGACATCACTCTGTCTTTAAAAATGCTGTTTTTTGTAAGGTAATGATTATATTCTTAAATCTCCTCTTTCCTGTTAACATTCTGAGGTTTAACTTAACTATATTCATATTTAGCTAATAAAACATATAAAAAGGTAATCTATTTTTTAAGATTCATTCTATGAGCGTTAACAAGACATGGAAGTCCTTGGTTATTTTTGTTTTATCACAAATGTGTCCTCCGCTCTTGAAGGTTGTCTTGCTCTGTTTTCCATATTGTCATTGAAATAATATGTGATCCGATTAGTGAAATGACTCCTTTCCTGTTTCAGATTGAGCTGGGTGACACAGAAGATTACTGACATTTAAAATTACTAACATGCAGTTCAGGAAGGTTCAGACAAATCCAGTCATGCAGTGTTCTCAACATGCCTTTTACATCACATCTGAGACATAACCTGAAATTTATGTCAGAACACGTCTGTTAATTGATTTGGTCAGAACTCAAGTCTGTGCTTCGGGTAATATCCCATCACAAGTGAAGTCGCCAGCTGTGGGCCACATATAGCCCTGTTCCACGTCAGTGTGCCGCCATAGACTACAAAGTGTAGGTGTGCCAAAGTGTGTTAAGCTCAACATATGCACTCCAGGTGACATCAGACAGCTGCTACCTTGGGTTAAAAGTTCTCAAAGGTTGTAAAGGTTCATGCCGCATGAATGCAGTTCTAGTTACAATCCTAACGTAACAGCGAACTTGGTCGTTTGTTTCAAATCTTCTGCATTTCATGGTGTTCTTGAAAGACGACGTCAATACATTTAGTTTCCTATGCAGAAAGTAAAGCATATGAAATGCCATCACAACTAAGGAGAAATAAATGTATATCTGGGATTTGCGTGATGATATTTGCTGAGGTATTAACAAGTATACTGGGTATTTATTGCACTGTGGTCTGTATGTGACAATGTTTAATGTCTGCTTGTGAGCCAAAAAGCCATTACTCAACTAATTAATTAGTACATGTTGGCAGTAGATACTTCTAGTTTAACTATGAGAGATGGGAGTGGAAATAAAAGTCATAAATTACACACACAGTACGATTAGCAGCAGGGAGACTGAGGTTTGCATGAGACAAAATGAAGCTCTATTAACTCTGTTGGTGTCCCATTACTATTTAATTTTTGCAAAAGATTAATACATTTTCATCCGCTCTTTAAAAATGTAAAATTCTTTTAAATACTGTCAAATTCTAATAAATATTGAACCTTCAATGATGACAGAAGTAAAAGGCTGGAGCTTCAGATTCCAATGAAAGAAAAATCCCCACATATCAATCTGTGTTCTTCTCTGCATTCCAGGTTTTATTTTGAGATGAAATGTTGTAATTGACTGCTTCATGTGCCTGTCATCCAACCCCACTCACCTATCTCGACATCCGATTGCAATTTCTAACATTTCACAGGATGAGTGTCAGCAGCCCCCAGAGAACATGCCTGAACTTGTTGCATCCAGTTGTTGGTTTAACGTGTAGGTGGAGAAAGCATTAGTGCAAGCGATAGGGATAATAAGAGCAAGAGAGCAAATGTATTTCTTGACGAGAAAAGTGAGTCGTGCCTCCCAGCCAGCAAACAACATGTCTTGTATCTCTGCTGAATTATATACGTGTTAAGGCTTCTGTTTACCAGTATTAAATATTGAGTGTAGAAAGAAGCCCTTTATTTTAATTCTGCAGGATTGCTTTTTATTTTTAGAAAATGCAGCTGTAGCACCAAATAACAAAATGGACACAGAGTTTCACCATTCATTTATTTTACCCACATAAGGTGGACGATTCCATTAAGCATTGATTTTAACTTTGTTTATATCAGACATATATCTGTTATTTCAAATCAGCAAAGAACTAAACATATGTGTTTTCAATATTTTGTATGTTACACGTGGAAATATCATATACATTCTCTTTAGTCAGTTCAAAAATGGTTACACAAACACATGTGCAATGTATAGTGTTTCAAGTTTCAGGAGGATAACGACAGCTCAGAGAGTTGTAACGAAGCAGCAACGACCATGACCGTTTCCCTCTTTCCTTCCTTCCTTTCGACTCCTTCAAGGTCAATCGTCAGAGTGAGGCTGCATGTCACCGCTCCTTTGTCTAGTCAGATAAAATTGCTGCATTCATCGTATGTCAGATAAACCTCAAAAAGGGAGTGAGGAGGGTATAGTGAGAGTAAGGGAGGGAGGGAAGAAAGACAGAGGGAAGAGAGGGGGGGAAAAACAACACCCCTATCACGGCGTCCTCCAGCCTGGCCTGAGCCTGGTTTTATCTGGCCATGACAAATTCAAGCGTTCACTCTCTCCTCTCCTCTTTCCTCCACATTTTCTCTTCACCTTATCTACTGTCTCAGCACTGCATCACTTGCCATTTTAGAATAATGTCCCCCCATGTCTATAATGACATTGCCTTTGTGCTTCAGATTACCTTGGGATTTTCATCCTCCCCCCCCCCCCCCCCGGCACACATGGATGCTGGAATAAAGATACACTAGCACTCACACACACACCTACACACATACAGATACATAAATACACAGAAACATGTAATTGTCAAAGAAAATCTGTCCTTAAACCTTGAAAGAGACCAGCTTAATCAAGGTACATCATTGACCAGCATGTTTCTTAATTAAACCAGACAGACAACAGTCTAATAAAATGAATGTTACATTGTCATTCTTTATTCAGCATTTCACGGTTGGAGTTCAGATCTTAGGTAAAAGCATGGAGTGTCTCAGATACATTCATAATCAGACCGCAGAGTTTGACTGTTAAGGGGCTGACAGGATTATGTCTAACTGAGCAACTTTACGTCTATAATTGTACATTCACTTTGTAGCAGATGATTGGGGGAATCTCTCATATTTTTCAGGTCAGAACATGATATTGATCATAAATCAACATGCCACTTATCCATTTATGTAGCAAGTGTTGTTACACCAAACATGTATCAAAGTTATAACAGTATTTAAAGTGATCTATTTGTGGATTAAAATGTTATATCCCTCAAATGTCCATCTTGTAGTTTACAGTGCAATTATTTCTTGCTATATTCTCCAATGAAGAAATACTTTTCCTTCAGGTACCATGAGGCAGGAAGCAAGCCTCCAGCATGTATTATTTCTGTGCTCTGATGAGCTCCTTAAACTGTGACAGGTCCTTCTCTCCCCTGCCTGGCCATGTCTCGTAATGAGATGGTAATCAGGCAGTCATCAGCAATGGGACCATGCAGGACATATAATGAGAACATTAGGCTGCATACTGAAAGAACCCCCTGCCGGGTGGAGGATCAATGGTCTGGCCTGATGAAAGGTGGCTGATGCTGCTGATGGTTGGACAGAAAGAGGGAGGGAGAGGGAGGCGGAGTGTTGCGGTGTTGATTGTCCAACACATTATCTACTGTACCCAATCCTTTGAGTCACAAAGAACTCACACTGATTTATATAGGATGAAAGAAAAACAAGCAGTGTATTGCATTTACTGTTTGAACACACATTAATCATGTTCTTCCATTCTAATTTGTTCATTTTAAACTGATCCTGTTTCTAGGATTGTATTTCAACAGTAATTTGATACTTCTCAATAGTCATTTCATGTAAATCTTTCTTTATGCCCTCCATTATAGTTTACTTTCTGTATTCTGCTGAGCTCATTTGACTTTAGTTTGCATTGTTCATCAGCTGTCACAGACTATATTTTACAGTTCAAGCCATGCACCTGTACTCCATTGGAGGAAGGAGGCCTGGTTTTCCCACACAAGGACGTCAATTAAGCAACGTGGGTTTCCGCCCATATGGCAACCGAAAATAAGATTGACCACAGCTGCATCAAGCGGAGGTTACTGCCCTCACTGCTCAATGTCAGAGTGAAAAGCATGAATCCCAGAAAAGTACGAACCAAATTCAACGTACAGCGATGTCAAGATAGGCACATTGGAACGTTGCACAACCAGTTTAAACTTCGAGACCAAGAAACTGAAACCCTAAGTTCACTGGAGAAGCAGTGGACAAGATCTGAAGGCCATATGGAAGGAGACATGTAAAGAATCAATAACCCTGGCTATCCACAAAAACATACAATTACACACACCATATTAAGTACACAGAAAGTACAATCTTTAAAACAAGGGAAGAACAACTTCAGATAGGGACTAAATACGTAAGAGAGCATGCTCAACTGGACTTTTCAATTCAAATCCATTCTGCTGTACCACCAACATACTTAACATACTCAATAAACTACGGACATTAATCAATCCCTGCCCCTGCATCTCCTGGTAATCCAAAGACCAAACACCAACACCAACATGTGGAAGCGCAACAAGCAAGAACCCATAAAACTTCAAATTAGGAGAAGGGTGAGGAGCTGCATAGGCCACACACTCAGAAAACAAAATACATCAATCACCAAGCGGGCATTAAAATGGAACCCACAGGGCAAGAGAAAGAGAGGAAGACCCAAAGACACCTGGAGAAGAAGCACAACAAGAGATTAAGGCTGGGAGAGCTTTCGTCGATGACAAATGTTGCTTAGGGAATACAAAGGCCTGAATAAGTAAGAAAAGTGTTTGCCGTAGGAAGGGTCAACGATACGATGATTTAGTAACTTAAACCAAGGAGTAACTAATGTTTAAAAACAGTTTCAACCAAAAAAGGTCAGTTTCCCTCATCTTTAGTGATTATTATTATTATTATTATTAGTATTATTCAATACTAGCAAGTGCTTATACTGAAAACCACTAGTACAGAGAATACTTCCTGCAAAAAAAGTCACCAGAGTAAAGAATAACCTTACGGATCTTACAAATTATCACAAAGTCAAAATACTTCATCCCAGACTGATGTATCAGACTGATGGTGCTTCAGATGAATTTAGCTTCTTTTAACCACCTATGTCACGCTTTGATACGGGTTTTGATCACTTTAAATTTCCAACAATAAAATATAGATCATTTAATTTACTTGGTATATTCAAAGCGTGAAAAGGCATTATACATAACTAGAGAGAAAGCCAGATTTGAGACTTTACAATCAAAAACATGTGCTGTAGCTCCACGAGCACTTACAATGGGTATGTTCTCACTTATTTGCAATTATGCAAATAATTGAGGAAATAATGGAAAACCAGGGTCAACACTGATTAAATATTTAGATGGGCAGTGTGAGAATGCCATTAAACAAAACAGGGCAATAAAGACTGCATTCAAAGCAATATATACATGCTTTATGGGGTAATAGTGGCCATAGATATCCTTAACTCATCAAAGATCATAAAAAATCACTCAGTGCCAAGCAGCTTTTTTTTATACCTTCATATAAAAAGAAACGTTTTTCTCCTCCGTTTGAACAATCAAGCAGTCAGCTCACAGGTCTTTATTTGTGCATTTGGCCTGATTAAATACAACCCGGTCGAATACAGTGCAAGGTATTAAAAAAGAAAAGGAACAAAGAGTATTAGAAAAAGAGACTCTCAGTGTGAGTAAGTCATTTTTGGTCACAGTCAGTTGTTAGAACAATTCAGGCACATGTCAAGTACCAGAACATGACAACCCCCACTATGTTGTACATCATACAAGCTGCTGTGACAATTCAGATGTGGGGATGAACTCTCCCACCCCAACTTCCCTTTCCCATGTAAACCAGTGGGTACCCCTTTATGGATTTCACATATGTATATTCTTATTTATGTCCACTCTGTCTTCTATCATCACTATGAAACGCAGTCTCTGTTTGAATCCGGTCATAAAACCGACTGGAGTCACATTAATTGTCAGACACAGACGCAAGTTCTGATCATAAATGCTGCACTACATACTGCTGCTTTAAATCACAGACAAATCTATCCCTCCCCTCACTGGTGCCTTCCAAAGTGATTTGGCCTCAATTTGTAATAAAAAAGACCAGCAGAGAACGCGCTGCTAGTGCCAGCGATAGGCTTCTCTTTTGTGTTTGGAATTTTTTCACCTTTTCTCTCGTCGCAGTGACTGACTTTTAATCTAATAAACATTGCATGAGCCCACTGACCAGAACAAAGGGGAAGAAAAAAAAACATCTTTCTGAACATCTATCAGATCGCTCTTGTTAAAAAAAAGAAAAGGGAGGGGGTATTCCTTAATAGGAATGGAGTCGGATATAAGGTTTCATGCCAAGATCATAAAATTACTGAGGAATAAAAGCCATTCATTTCACATGACATCACCACCTTCTGAGGATGTGAGCTTCAGTGGCTTCAAAAAGAGGACAAAATGTTTCCTCCATTGACTACAGTACTGCTGTTGTGTGACAAGAGATACAACACAGCAGAACAAAGGAGTAGGATTACCCTCCCTGATATTGACTGGAGCTTTTGAAACATGCAATAAAAACATTATATTCTTAACAGCATAACTGTCTTGGTACATAGTATACAATATATATGATCAGATATTGAGAAACTGTGCTTGGGGCAGATTTGAATGGATTTCTTGTAAGATGTGGGCACAGTAAAAGTTAACACAAGCCTCACAGTGACCCTAGTGGTATAATTACAAAGCAACAGCGTACACGACAAGATGATAAATAGCTGCCCATCACCCCGCCAACTTCTTACCTTCGCCTCAGAATACTGCAGTGCATTCCCAGTTAAATACTTGCACTTAAAACATTCCCTCTTACGCTTGCTATTAGTGCTGCCCACTAATTTACACTCAAGCATAGTTTCCAGTAGGATCGCGACCATTATGTTTATTCACATAGCTGTCAGTCACTCAGCATGAGACCAAGTCAAATCAGTCTTGTATGCTTGACACAAATGATACAGCACTGGAGCATGCTCCAGGGGAACTAATAGCTGGTCTGAGTAGTTCTCAGCCACAATGTCACAGAGAACACATCATTTCCAACCTGCTCCACAGCAAAACCATGTCTCACTCAAAGAGATATGCATTCACTAATGGCAAATGCATTGGCTAACAGAGATGGGCTAGCTATGATACATATCTCCTATCAGCAGTGACTCTCCACATGTGGGAAAGAGGAGGAGGTGGGTGTTTAGTGACTGTTTAATATAAGTCGGTGGTGTACTCAACAATATATGCACCACATGAACTCCGATGGCTTATCATCCTGCCAGCAACTCTCAAAACTGCAATGTATGGAGCTTCAAAGGACAGAGGGCCTATAATAATTGGAAGTGCCAAAGAGAGGCCTCACATCCATCTGCTGTATTAGTTTATCTACATAACACAAACAGGGATGCTACATTCAAAACAGAGGCAGACATTACTAACAAAGAATAAAAGAATAATTCCATTTTTCTCCAATGTGACACATCATCTGGCACGGTATTGCGTTGCCCGGGGTGAAGGCCCTGCACAGTAGATGGACCGCTGTAATTTCTCATCTATCAAATTATGGTTTATTGTTCAGCACAGCAACCCCAGGCTACACACAACCCTGTGCACTGACAGTTATGAAACATTGTATTTCCACTGTCATAGTCCAGGCCCAAGACAAAGCTTAAGAAAGAGAAAGAAAACAGAAAGAAATAAAAACTCCAAAGTTATCTTAACACTCGGCATGTCAACATCCATGTGAAATAGAGCTTTGATCATAGCCGTTCAAGCTACTGTTGCTATTTCTGGGGTTTGCTAACGACATTAGGTTACTTAAATTGCCATTAGCCACTACTGTATAAGCTTGTTTATTATTGCCATGGTAATGATTTTTCTACCAAATGAAATTTGTCGGCAGGAAATTGTGTTTAATGCTGGTCTAATGAGTCTGCTGTAAATTAGCTGGCATGCCAGCGTGGATGACTAAAAGGCCTTTAAGTAACCTTTGGTCTCTGTTGAGGGTAATTTGATACTGCCACTGATGATTCACTTAGTGAGGCTAAAAGCAATAGGCTTGCATCTCAAGAAGGACATATGAAACTACTATCGCTTTTAAACTAGAAGTGAATGTGAAAATAATCAAATCAACTTGCCACTGGATGACTAAGATGGTGAATGTGAACTCTTGACGAGAGTCAAACCAATTCAGTCTTTTTGTCACCAAGGTCGAGGTTTAGACATACAACTCCCAGCTGAAGTAGTCTCAGCTCTTGGCCTACAAAGAGACAACATCAACTTTAGATGGTGACAATATAACAGGAATTTACTGTGTTCACAAAAGGTCGGCATATGAACTGTAACAGTCATACAATTATCAGTATTTTCGACATAATTAAAACGTTAAATATCATCCAAGGCACCCATTGGTGATCATTTGGCACATTTTTTGTTAACAGAACAATTACAAAAAAATGTATTCATAACAACTACCTTCACTGGAAACACAATTATTGTAAAGAAGTAAAATCACTTACTGTATAATACATAAAAAAAAGTAAATTTACAAAGAGTACCAAATAAACATACATCCTCATTTATATACTACTGACGAATACAGTTTAGCCTACTATAATAAAAACATCCCATAAAATAAATGAAATCAAAACACTTCCTTCAAATGAACACCAGTCAAATCCAAAATCTAAATCAGTTTATCAAAAGACCTTCTGGTGCAACACATGTGTGTGTTTGCTTCTTTATGCAAATATCAGGCATACAGCATTTACATCTTTGGCTTGGTGCCAAGTCTGCAGCGAGGACTCAGCTTCTTGATGCATCTGTGTATGCAAAAACGTGTGAGTGTGCGCGCAAGAGAGCACACACATCGCTGGCACCCCTGCAGGTCTGTGGAGGCACACGTGGGTATTTCGTGTGGAAGTTACCCTGTTTCGTCACGGACGTGGCAGCCACACCCCCCCTGGCATATTCCCCTGAGGTCTGATAAGAGGTGTGTGTGTCTCTGTGTGTGTCGGGAGGGTGACTGTGCGTCTTGTGTTTTAATGGTGTGACATTCCTCCTTAATGCAGGTGGCCCCTCAATCTGAAAACCCTTCCTCTTTAGACACTCGTCTGTGTCTAGTGCCACCCCCTGCCGCGCCCCCTGTGTAACCCCCCGTTTCCCTGTACCTCCCACTGCACCTCGCCCACCCACGTCGCCCCTCCTCCTCCGGCAACACGTGCCCCCTCTTAGTGCCAACATGCCCTCATCCCCCTTCTCCCTCCTCTCCCCTCCCTTTCATCCCCCCTCCACTCCACGACTATTTTTCCCACGCCCGCCTCTTTCTGTCATCACGTAGTAGGAGTGGTATCACCGCACGTGCCCCCTTTTTGTGCCAACAAGCTCCCCTGTGGCCCTCCTGCCCCCCCATCATCCTGTCTTCCTCCCCCCATCGTGTTCTACCCCCCGCCCAGCTCCCGCCCCCTCTTTCTCACACTGTTCGTCTCATCGCTATGTAAGTGGGGATACCAGACTGTTTTGCATACGGCTGTTTAGTCCTTTGTGGCAGGCGGGGCGGCATGCAAATATGCAAAACGGTGATGGGGAGGCATTTTGTAGTGTGATGAGGAAGGGGAGACGACGGAACTGTGAACGATGCCGCCGTATGTGCGTACGCCGGTCCGCGTGTGTGTGTTTTCCAACAGATTCCTTGGCTCGTCAGTGCGATGGTTGGTACAGGAGCAGGTGCCATCAGAACCAGTCCAGTTGACCAACGATGGAATACCAGCCCAAGCAGCCATAAATCCTACGTGGAGGGATACTCTCATCTTCTGTGGCCTTTTATTCCATTTAAGGGACAGTGCAAGGAAAGGTTGTCTTTTTTTCAACACGTATCGCACCGTTACTGTAAATCCACACGACACAAAATCTGCAACTATCAGCGGTAAATTAAGAAGAAAGGGTCGGGGAAGTTTTTTTTCTTCCGCTTCCCCCTCCTTTTCACCCATATCCTTTTCTCTCCTACTTATCTGTGTCGGAGAGCCAATGGTTCATTATAATTGGCCGTTGTCATCATGCAGATGACACACAGTCAACGCTCTGAATATCATTAGCGCCTTTGCATACCACCGCTCTTTTTTCTTTTTTCCGTCCTTTCTTCTTGTTCCTTCATTCCGAGGCTCGTTTCGGGATTCGATATTCCAAAAGGTAATTATCATCCACAAAGCAGCCTATCAATATGTGGAGATAGGCATAATAGCGAATGAAGGTGCGTGATTGTCGTTTTCTCTTTTGCTATTTCCAGCGCAAATGTAGAAGAATCTTCCAGGGCGTGCGAAGAGAATAAGCGTGCGTTTGTGTGATTGTATTTGACTCTCCTTTGCAGTGAAGTCCATTGTATATCTCTGTGGTTAAAGAGTGTTCTTTCCTCTCCTTCTCATCCCCCTCTTCTGCATATATCAGTCTCCTTGGGTAGAATAATAGCTCTTAATTCTTCTCTGCAGCTCTTGCCTTCTGATCCATGACAAAAAGAAAGAGCCAGCCGGTCAATTTGCATACTCCGCATACAGATGAGGCTTGTGTTGCTGGCTGCCTAATTACCAAGTCCTCCAGTGACTCTCTCTCCTCCTGCAGCTCTTGCTTTTAACCCTCGCACGTCCAATCGCCATCCTTTCGTCTCCATAGGAAACCATTGTCGCATTCAGAATTAATTCATCTGGAAGGACACGTAGAAACAATAGAGAAACAAAAATGAACAGAAGCATATTGCAGTGACGAGCGGTTCGTTCGTTCACCTTCGTTTATTCCCCCATCTGTGTTTATTGGCTAATTTGCGGCTCCTCTCGCTCGCGGCGGCTCTCCTTAAGCTACCCTCTTTGTCTTTGCCTTTGAAATTTACAAAATCTTACAAAAAATCAATACTTAATTGATTATTCACTTTCCTGCAGCCTCAAACGACCAGCGAGTGCACGTGAGTATTAAATCCGGCGTGTGCCTGTGTGTATGTGTAAGTGAGTCTCTGGTAGATCCCATGGTATTCCCAGTTCTTTCGAGGCAGCAGGCGGAGGAGGTGGCAGGGAGCTCTGAGAAACACTCTGCAGCATCTACGTGCATGTGTATGTGTGTGAGTCTCTGTGTGTGTGTGTGTGTGTGTGTGTGTGTGTGTGTGTGTGTGTGTGTGTGTGTGTGTGGGCATATGAGACGTACCAGGGTCCCGTTAATTGCACCAAAGCCAGGGAAGTTCCAAGGTTTGAAAAGGTTTACTTTCCAGCCTTTTAGCTCAGACTGCAACAGCCATCCAGAGGAGGAAGAAGCATGGAAATCAGCAGCAACAGTAGCAGCAACAGCAACAACAACAACAGCAACAACAACAACAGCAACAACAACAACAACAACACACCAACACCAAGCCTGTGGGCACAGGAAGCACAGCAAGCTCCAAGCAGGATGTGGAAAGGAGTATATCCTAGTTTTCGGGGATTTGTTTGTTCTCTTCGCTGCACTTCTTTGTTTTCCGTCCTGGCTCCGAGAAGAGAGCAGGGCAAGATGCCACCTGGACCCTTTAGAGAACTCCGTGGCGAAGTGGGCGCGGAAATAGGGGCGTGAAGAGAGGGGCGTGAGGAGAAAGAGAGAGAGGGGTAAAGGGTGCCTGGCGCCTGCCTCTGATATGCCATAAGGATGGCAGGCACGTAATGATAGCAAATGTAGAGCAGATTGGCTTGGAGGAGGAGGAGGAGGATGAGAGAGGGAAAGGGGGAGAGGGGACAGATGGCAAAGCTGGCCTTGTGCCAACGATACCAAGACATGACTGTGCAGGGAAACCTCCCCCTACAGCCTGACACTTGTTGCTGTCTGTGTGTTTATGTGTTATGATCACATGTGAAGACACATATTGTAGCCGGAAATTCCCTAACCAGACCTCAGTATTTTACATTTGCCATATTCTCGCAATGGGGAATGCACTTCTCTCATCTCATATCTGCAAAAGAATGATGTTAATGTAATGATTCAATATCACTGTATGCATTGAGTGAGGTGTTTAAATATTTATGAGAGCCTAAAGCAAAATGAGGGTGAAAGATAGAGGTCTGGCTTCCAATTTGACCTTCATTTATGCAATGTGTCAAAGGTCAAATATTGACTCCCTCGCATTTCTTATTTCATGGCCATCAAAAATAGATGTTGCAACCCACCTCAATCTTCTTCTTTTTCAATAAATAATGACATTTGAGTTTTAGTGGGAAAATTAATGTGATTTTTTTGTCTCAGCAGTGTTCAGAAACAAAAAACTGCTGGCTTGAGTTGGTTTATGACAAGCAAAACGGATGGTAGCTAGATAGAGTATTATGATGTTCATATTAAAATGTGCTGAGCAAACATCTTTGTGCACCAGCAGACGTGCTCTGTGTGTGTGAGGAAGAGAGGGAGGGAGGGAGGGAGAGAGAAAAATGTATTTGTGTAGGGTTCGGAGCTGGGTGGGTGCAAAACACACACTGTACTGTATTCTTGTCTGTTTGAATGTGTGCCATTGAGGTATAGGCAAAATATTATTGGCAGACAAGTACATACTGTAGGACATACAGAAAAAGAGGCTTAGGCAGGCTCTAGTACACCCCAAGGTGTTTTGAAATGACCACAAGATTGGAAATGGGTTTAATTTTTCACATTTGACACATTTGTTTTTGCATGATTGGCAGCAAGGCAGGGAGTGGGAGTAGATTGGACAACGCTCTGTCGTCTGCAGATAAAGAGGAACGTTATCATACAATGTGTATGTTCATATATGTGTGTGTGTGTGTGTGTTTGGGTCGACAGGATGGGAGGGTGGAAGGGGGGTTACCCAAATCAAACATCCTATTTGAATAAGAACAATCAGAGCCTCAAAAGCGAGCAGAGACACAGAGAGGGAAGGCAATTTGACTTGCGAATCAGGCAATGCATATCTGCATGCTAATTATGTGGCAAGAAGGGGAAAGAGTGGAAAGCGCCCCCCATGCGCCAGACAGAGAGAGGGCGAAGGAGGAAAGACATACAGTAGCAGACGCAAGAGAGAAACAAGGCGGACGAGCGATTGCACAAATGGACAAACAAACGAAGGAATCAAGGGAAGCTAAAGTGGACATGGGTAATTAATTCTCCATAAGCCTTTATTCTACGGCTTTTGATTTTCGTTGGAAACAAATCGACACGCGCGGAGAAAGAAGAAAGGAGCGAAAGCAGAAGACAAGGGTAGGAATTGGAGCGAGGTTGGGGGGCATCCGAAAATTAAAATTATTGATTGATCTTAAGGTGCTGGGGGTTGGAAAGCGAAGGGCATTTGAGAATGTAATTAGAGCGGACTGGGACCAAGCCTGGAATGATAATAGATGACGTTGGAATTCACCATGGCGATTGGCCATTAATCTCCATTAACGCCGACCAGGATATTAAAAATTCTAATTGGAGGGACAAAAATGATGTGGATGGTGTGCGTTTGCCTGTTTACAAGTGTGTGTTTACTGGGATGTTGATCTCGGGTGTTTTGCGATAATTGCCACCATGGGGAAATAATGTCCTGAGGTATAATATATCAACTGTATTAGCGCACTGATTAGAATTATGAACTGTTGAGAATGCAGCACTGAGTGTAATGCTTTTAAGAGTGACATCCACTCGTATTTATGGTCTGGGACGATGTTATTTTTTTGCCTTTGTGTGGACGCAAATGCATCCAGTATGTATGATTGTGTTGTGTGTGTCAAAAACACTCTAATTATGCAAAAATAAGATTCTGCCAAGTTTAAAATGTAAGTTACCAATGTTTTCTGTTTGCTTGTTTTTTTTTTTAATAACTGACAAATATTACATCTGTCTTTTGCTATATAAACCTTTCAAGCAATCCCTGACAACACTGTGTCATTTTGTAATCTCATGCCATACATATATTGTGCATATTGTGCATTTTCTGTACTAAACACAATAAAGTACTCACAACCTTCATCATGTGTGTGTGTCATTGCGTTGCCACAGATAAAAAAAATTTAAAAAAAGGAATCTCCAACAGAGCTCCAACACAGTGCACGAGGAAAAGCCCTGCTTTAGGGAGTCCTCAGCCCCCATGGGTGCTATGATGTCATCAAGAGTGGCCTTGGCTCTGCTGTTTGCACTAAGTTACATCAGGCCGGATAAAGGAACACGGATGACAGGCCAATACTGTGTTTATCAATAGCTCCACCACCTTGCATGACTGTGCTGTGACACTGTCAATAGATTATGAAATCTTACTGTGTCAGCTATTCAATATTACAAATTGCTTGTGTGCAGTTAGCATGCGAGTGTGTGTGTGTGTGCGTGTCCATGACGTAAATATGCAAGAGGTTAATGCATATGCTCCTGTAATGTCTCCATGTATTCACTCTGCATGATTAGGAACTGTCCTTGAATTAGTAAGATGAAACTGCAACCCCCAACTCTGCGGCATCTACACATCTCATATTCCACTCCACTCTACACACACACACACACACACACACACACACACACACACACACACACACACACACACACACACACACATACAGATATTGTCGCCTACATGCGGACAAACAATCGGAAAGATCCCCTATTAAGATTAAAATGAAGACATAACTGTACTCACACAGGCATAATAAAGAAAAACATTTCACCTCTACTGTTAATTCCTTGTTCATTAGAGAAAGAAGAGAATGTCAGCGCTTATAGTAAGAATGCTTTCGTGTGTGGCGTGCGTGCGTGTGTGCGTGCGTGTGTGTGTGTGAGATGGCCAGTGTGATGTCATTACGTTAATGGTCTTTCACTGGGGCTAGTCATTAAATGAGGATATTAAAGCAGTGGGCTGTTTTTATATGCATGGAGGGGTGATATGTGGGGGTCACAGTTGCTTGAAGTCATCACTCATGCGCCATGGGAGGACACACAAATACACTCAGGGACACAATCACACATACAAATGAGCAAAATATGCATGTGAGGGGTCACTCAGCTCTCTTCAGGAGAAATGTGACTATTTGTCTCCCTCTCTTTTTCAGAAACATGCACAATAACACTGGCAAAGCCCTCACTTGCCCCTCATTTGAGTTGTTTTTTTTATGCATATGTACCCTCTCTCAAGCCAGATTGATCCTGATATTTATGAGCTGGGCTTGACGTGGATATTATTATTATCATTATTGTTATTATGCATTTCGGGGGAGGGAAATAACATTAGTCTATGCTGAGGCGGTGCAGAAGCAAGGGCTATCACAACTGCAATCACCACATTGGTCGAATTTATGATTTATGCAGACCGCATAACGCCTAAGATAACGCCCCTGGAGGAGCAGGATTGTAAAAAATAGTTTTATCCAATTGATTAATCAAGACTAGTCATATATGTGAGTGTCTCATTTGTATATGTGCTTAGATTGCAAAGGGAAATGTGTGTTTATCATGTGTCTGTATCTGTAAGGGCAAGCGGTGGGGGTCGGGGGTCGGTTTATAGAAAACTGACTTGGTGATGCGACTTTGTCTGACAAAGAGCAGGGTCTGACAGATTAAGAAAACATGCATGGAAAGGGAGGCAGAAAGGTTACATGAAAGAGGAAATAAATATAAATTAGATTTGGTCCAGAAATAGTTCATTTGTAATGTCTATCCAATGTAGAACTTGGCTTTGAATTGTATTTGAAAAATATTAAAGACATGCACCAACAAAATTCATTCAATGTTTGTTGTTACTTCTGTCCGGACAAGACAATGGTCATTAAGGTCAGCATTCTCATTAACCCCCCCCCCCTGAGACTAGCTGGGTTTAGATCTGACTCCAAGACCTTCAATTTGTTATCAAATTGATGTGATCTGTGTCCAGCATTTGTTCTTCTTTCTTAATTGTCTTTTGGGGTAAAATATGACAAAACAACTAATTCTGCCAATGTAGGTTGCACTATGGGTTCTGTGGTCACCAGGTAAAGTGATACAAATCAGAGAAACTTGTGATTTTTGATTGGGCAGTTCTGGGCAGATCATTTTCGGAAATCAGTTCGACCAGATGTGTTTTTGCAGAGAGGCTTTTTGCATTTTAGGCTTCAGTCTCTTAATCAAAACCAATTATTCTAAATATAGACGTCATTGGGACACAGATGTTACGGCGAGCCATTGGTTGTGATTGGGGTCTGAGAGGGAGTTCTGCCTGAGAGGCCCAACTCAGGGCAAATACCCCTTGAACTCCATCACAGCATGGCCACAGTGGAGAACTCTGAATAAACCAGCGTATCCAAACAATATGAAGCATTTTTCAGTCTTAATACATGTGACCAGTACATTGGTAAGAACATATTCATATTTGTGAAGTGTGATACAGTAGTTTTACATACTAGCTTTCAACAGCAAAATGTACAATGTAACCTGTGATTTGTGTACCATGGATGACATTTGTGTTGACTATAGTTCGCCAGTGTAATAACATATAATATAATATATACATGTATACATATAATATAGTTTTCCCTGGTTAGTCTAAGCACATGAGGTGGCTAATGTGTTTCCTTGGGTACGATGTAGATACAACTTAATGACACCTGAGGGGTATTAATAAAGTATTGTACCAATTCATACATGCAAAAACTGGACAACTTTACTTAGAAAACTAAACAGAGAAAACCAGCTGGGCTCAAGGACAGTCAAAACTAAACAATATGTTCATCTGCTCTTCCATCTGGTCAGACAAATCCCCCAAAGTATTTATATACGCTACTTCAGTTTGGAAATCAGAGGCATGAAGAATTGGGCTTTAAAGTTGTAAAGTTAACATATTTTACAGGACTTAAGTGTTAAATTAGTTCCCCAATTGGAAAGCAGTGTTGTTTTGTCTGAAGACAGGAATACGTTTTAAAAGTAAGAATTGGTTTAGACTGTCACAGTCTTTCTGCAACCACTCACCACAAAAACGTTGAATTATGGACAAATGAACAAAGCACTACAGACTAACTCTTGAAAATAAGTAAGATGTAATAAAATGTCTTTGCTTTGGGGCAAAAATATTTTGCAATTTGTTTTCAACGACAATCAGTAACAACTGATGAGTGCTAATAATGCTGGCATGGAGCGAGCGGTATTCTATATGGCAGGAACAGCATAATAAAGGTTGCTTACCTTGATGCTGTGTTGGGAGTTAGACAACAGCAGTCACTTCATCTAAGCAGCTCACTGTGGCTCCCTGCAATATTTGAAACAGATCAGTAACGATAGTGCATCAAATCTTATCCAAATCATTGTTATCTATGCCATTGCTAACCTAAAGGCCGAGACCATAAAGGCCAGAAAGGCTGCACTTCCTTTTGGTCTCTTCACATTAGATTACACTACACTACACACTATCATGTCTGTGATTCCCCAGTGAAAGGCTTTTAGTGTGAAACAACAGAAGCTGAACAGCAGGGAACTTCATTACAGTTCCAAGATGGTGCAGCTCATCGCCCGACTGCGGAGATTAGTTTGCTGTTTTGTATTGTTTGAACAAATTTCAAGGTAACCAATCATCAGTTTCTCAAAGAGCTATCACTATGCACCACTTGTCAGGTACACATCAGCACAGCATAACTTTGGCTAAACAATGATATTGTGTTTTTGTCCCTTTGTGGCATTAGATGTATTTTTACTTGAAGACGTATTTCACAAAAATATAGGAAGACGATTTCGGTCTCCATGTTATCCCAATGAGAATCCCTGAACCTGGCGGTGCTGCTCATATACTCTACACACTGAACTACAACACGGGTAACAACGGGCTGCGGGTTGGAAACACAGCAAGGAGGTGGCACAATGACTATGAGCAAGGGCACATGTATGCATGTCCACTTTGTCATATGGATTGTATTTAGGTAACCGCAGATAAAACTTGGTGATACGCAAGTGATTGCATTGCAATGCATGGTTGCATGAGTCCTGGTAAAAAGTGACCACACATGAAGACAATCCAACCTACAGGCAGCTTGCCGAGATTGGGACCAATTGCAGTGTTGCTGAAGCAGGGCTGAAGGGAAGTGGGCCTGTAGCTGGCCAGGGCCGGGCTGAAGGAATCACTGCTGGTGATTAAAGATTCCGAAAGCAGAGCTGGACTCTGAGGCAGAGATTATTATAAATTTGGTCATTGGCAATGAGGACACTACAGGGGAGGGAAAAACAAATATTAGGGCCCCCTTCAATGCCGGGGCCAGTGTGAGCTGTTTTCCATTTTAATGCATTATGTGAGAGAGGGGAGATGAGTTTTTTCTCCTCTGTGTGGGTGTGTGTGTGTGTGTGTGTGTGTGTGTGTGTGTGTGTGTGTGTGTGTGTGTGTGTGTTTGATTCAGCAAACTCAGATTTACATTTCCCTTGCACTGCCTGTGAAATGTTTTCAGTCGTGGACAGCGTGACTGCAATAATACATAATACTATCACACTTTCTCACCCTCTTTCTTTCACATACTTACATGCACAATGCAGGCAAAGACTGTTTGAGAGAATGAGGATAAGGGAGTGCAGCCGTAATTACTAACCATGTGAGAGAAATGGAAATTCACACTTAGTCTGATTCTGTGGTTAGCTTTCAAGCCACTCCTTCACTTAAGCTTATATTGACACATTGACTGAGTGTGAAGGTCCTATGACGTCAAACAGTTAAACACACTAAGAAGTTAGATTCCACAAGTTCATCATTAAGGTCTAAGAAATTCACATGAGAGAAGAAGAAGTGTGTGTGTGTGTGTGTGTGTGTGTGTGTGTGTGTGTGTGTGTGTGTGTGTGTGTGTGTGTGTGTGCGTGTGTGTGCGTGTGTGTGTGTTTGAAATTAACATTCTGTCTGCTTCTGTCAATTGAAATGTGTTGATTCTTAAGATTCTTGGGATCTTTTACTTGATTGTAAAAGCAGCCAGAGTGATAAGTAAGTTAGGCTTCTGTATTCCAATATATTACCACAGGCACTCCGAATAGAATTGTTAATAAATACTTTTCAAAGTTACGAAATAAAAAGTTTTGAAACATCCTCGTCTGAACTCATGCACTGTTGTTATTGTACCACTTAAAGCATATTTGCTAGTCATAATACAAATAGTGTTTTATGTTAATTTCTTTTTATTAATAACTCCTTTAATTACACACCTTCCTATAATTCTACACAAGTTGCTCTGTTGGCAGCTTGTCATGATAGTGATTACATTGGCTTTTTCATGGCTGGCTATAATATATCAAAAAAGCAATTAAAAGTGAAAATGTAATATCAGCAGGCATAAACAGATTGGTCACATCACTTTTGATTTAATTGCATCCCAAGAGCAGCTGAACGCCCTGCATGCATCTGCAGTGCATTATTTCAAGGTAACGTACTGTATTTGCTATAGCGTCTCTATTTGTTGGTGCTCAGATATTTCACCGGTGGAAAGGTTGTCTATGCCCCAGGGGTTCAGATTTGCAAGGATCCATCACACAACCAAAATCACAACCATAAACGATCCACACATTCATCCATACATTCAAAACTAACCCCGGGGCTGTGTGCCTGCATGAGCTCCGACTAAGCACTTTGTCATTTTAAGTGTAACACAGGTATTGATTCCATAGGTTTGATTCTAAATGCAATGATGTCTTCCTCCGAGAGTTGATTAAACCCTTTGGTATTGATGACATTTAGCCTATGTGTGTGTGTTTGTGTGTGGCAGAAAGTGTATGGTTGCGACAGCAGAGACAGTTTGTGTACATGCTTGCATGCTTTCATTGATAAAAGCATTACAGAAAGCCACAACGTCAGAACTGTGTGATCTCGAATCATAGTCTCTCTGACTGGAGGATCCTGGACCAGGGCCTCCGAGCTCAGGGTTTATCTCGCCTTATACGTCACATTCACTCTGCTCTCTGATCTTTTCTCCTCACTTCTTCCTTCCTAAATCAATGCACCGCAAGTCGGTATATTAGTCGGAACTCCTGAAGCGGAATTTCAAACATATTGGCTGTTAAAATGACAGCCAAGTTGTTATTGTAGTTTGACCACTAGTACTATCCTTGTATGAGGAGACAATGTCTCGATGTAGCAAAGTAAAATAGCAATTAAGTTGAACTGAACAACTAAAATATTTTGTGTCTTACCAACAGTCTCAAACCCAGTCCCTCTTTGGCATTTTCTATTTTTTCAATTCTGTCCCAGGGACCTGTAAATAAAAAGCAAAACATGGCTCACCAAATAGCCTTTAAAATAATAATAATAATCATCACAATAGCTGCATGTAAAAATCCTGTTGATAGTAATTGATTAATCGACTAATCATTTCAGACCCTCATGTCTACCACAATATTACTAAAAGAAAATACAATTTAAATACTGCTTCAAGATAACGTCACACCTTTTTTTTTCAAGGTTTTAACACAAAGTTAGTAAACATAAGATCATCAATATTCCATGTTTTATCTGCAGGACCAGACTATTTCCGGGTTTTGTTGAGCCATATCACAAAAAGCTGATACTGGTAAATCACTGTGGCACTGTAAGTACAATACAAAAGAAAAATACTCCTTTTTCCACTTTTCCCAGATTGCTTACAGCTCACACAGTCTATTTTGCATTATATTAGTTCCATTAGTTAACAAGCATGTAAGTGTAAAGCAATACATTGAGTCTAAAAATCTCTAAACACATAAGTTATTTTCTTTCACTCTGTTGTCCGAATGTTTAATGTGAGTGGGTAAAAGAGATATGTGAGAAACAAAGGAGCTCTTCAAGGATAAGGAGATCTCAACTGGAACTTGTCAGTTATTTAGTCACAAAAAAGATTGCGTTAACTCAAGCACTAAACTGCAAAACATCCCCAGTGTCATACTCAGTGTAGCATGCATCTTAGTGAGAACAGTAATCTCTAATTCACGATGCAGACTAAATAAGGGCAGATTGCATGAGTCAATACATTTATTGTTAAAGAAGTGCAGCATGTCCCTGAAAAGCAATATGGGATTTTAATTTTGGTGCAAGCATAGATGTAGTGAAAGAAACCAAGAGAGAAACAGCCTTTGTGTACAGCACGTGCACGCACACACACACACACACACACACACACACACACACACACACACACACACACACACACACACACACACACACAATAACATGCACATACACTTTGCTCGGGTCCCCGGAACTAATTAAAGGGAAGGTAGGCGAGCAGAGATGTGATAACTCTGTGAATCATGTAGAATAGTTGTAATAGGTGACCTTTTTTTCTTTACCCACGCGGCGGGCAGAAATCTCATTTGAGAGTGAGCCTTTCCAATTTGCTGCAGCAAGGCAGGTGTCAAAGTCTCAAGCAGGCAGAAAAACATCCCTTGGTGCCTTCTCCTTTGTTTGAGATCATGTAATGCCCTGTGTGAAAATGCAAAGAGCTAGAAAGTCCACTGAAACTGTCTTTGTATTTCAGCGACATGTACGTCTCCCCTTCTTTGACTTAACATGAAGAAACAAAGTGTTTTCCGTCTCTGTGTTTTGTGTATAGAAAGGATTATGTTAGTGATCAGAGCAAACATGAGAATTATAAACACAGTCCATCTTCATTAGGCTGTGGGCCAGATATTACTGGGCTGGACAGCCTGGAATGTTTGGTCGTCCATTTAGCCAAGGGCAGGAGCAGGAGGGCTGCTGTGCAGGGCTCCAACTCCCTTTGATCCTCTGCAAGTGTGTGTGTGTGTGTGTGTGTGTGTGTGTGTGTGTGTGTGTGTGTGTGTGTGTGTGTGTGTGTGTGTGTGTGTGTGCGCGCAATGCAATTTCACAACCCAAGTACACCAGCTGGTCCACGTTAAAGTTCCAAGGTAACCATGGCGCCCCGCGGCTGGTGGAGTGTGTGTACGTGTAGGTGTGTGTGTATATCAGAGTGTGTGTGTATGTGTGTGATAACATGTGTTATACGTTTGGATGCGCTCCTCCACCCTTTCCCCCTCCTTTGGCTTTGACTTTTAAGGAGTTTCGACACTGAGCTTTTGCCTCTATCAGGTAAACAGGATACGGGTCACTGATAAAACAATATATACACATACACAGCCAACCACCATGGGAGGATATATGTGTATTCCCCCAACCACTGAATACCTGGGGTTGGGTCGCCGAAAATAGTTTCCTATGTATCACTTTCAATTGAGATTTTTAGTATCACATGGAGTAAATAGTGTTTGAGCAGCTCTGCCAAGACATATCTCTGGAGGAAACATTGATATAAGGAATATATACAAGGCTGGAGTGAACAGCCATTAATACAGGAAAGGGTCATGGATAATCAGTTTAGATGATTGTATCTGTTCACCATATATGGTAAGGCAGCAGAGTTTCTTTGTATTTAACTTGGCTGTGATGTCTCCATTATTTAAACCTATAATATTAGAGTTATTAGGGAGTGCTGGTATTCTGTGACCCTATATTTAGTGAGGGATTTAATTCCATTCCGACTACTTTTGTGTATCGCTCTTCAGAAAATAGAGCGACTGCAATGTGCGTTAAAATAGTACTTTGGTGAACTAAAGAGATGAAGACAGACAGACAGGCTGTTAACACTTTAACACTTTATGGACTAAAATATTTGCATTATCTTCTAGTTATTGTGATGGCGTTCCACGCCACCTGAAAACACACTTTTGCATGAAGGCACGTGTGTCTGCGGCCTCATCCACCATACATTACATTCATAAACTAATCTACAACAACAACATTATCCATACATCTCATCTTTCATTGCCTTACACAAATATTTGCTTGGAAACATAAATAAATCAAAACAGTCACAAACTACTCTGGAACAAATCTATGTGTGGAAACAAAAAAGAAGGATTTCAGAAAGTTATATAATTTTCCTTGAGTGGTGTTTAGATGTTGGTGGGTTCACCACATGGTGATGGTAACAATGCAGTTGGACAGGGACACATGCATTCATATTCATATATGAGAATATATATATATATATATATATATATATATATATACAGTATATATATGGGTGTTTTTTTATATATATATATATATATATTTATATATAGTATATATATGGGTGTTTATTTATATATATATACACACACACACCATATACAAACACACATTCCACATTGAAACCACACAAAATCAAAACCCTCATTTCTTTGAGAATACCTCACAATAATGCAAGGTTTGGTCCTCTTTGCAATTGTATTCCATTCTCCCTTCCTCCCTCTATTTCTATATCTGTGATTGGTCCCGCTGTAGCGCTATGATTCAGATTGGAACAATTCAAAAGATTGGATAGGAGAAAGCACAGAACAACTCTTATAAGTCTGCAAAAGTCCACCCTGCTACTGATGACAGTCTCTGTGTACATCTGATAACCAGCTCTCTCACCGTAGACTCAACCAGGGGGTCATGAGCTCAGGAGAATCTCAAATTCACTATTCAGGTGAGAGTTGTGATCCTACTGCAAAACAGATGATAACCAAAGCCTTGTTGTTGAAAGACAGTTGAACTATTGACAATTTCAAGGGGAATATCTTTTGTATTTTGACCCCAACAGAGCAACTCCTGGAAATGTTATTCATCAATGTGGCTAAAAAGGGTTGCATACTGGTACAGAGTTATGATCTTTATGTTTGTTGCGGGCATACATCAGTTGTTGGATATGAACCTCAATAAAACTACTTATGCTTCATTTGTTCTTAGTGTGTACTTGCAAGTTTACTGAGAATAACATGTGTTTTCATGCATCATGCTCCTTCCTCAGGTTTACCATCGCAACTGAAAAAAAAGGAACCTTGTGGTCTACCCAAAGGATCCCACTTTCAAAGCGCAGTGTGCAGACATGTAATACCCCTCAATCCCTGCTTCTACTGTGACTTTCTACTTCTTTTTGTAAACAGCTTGTGCCTCCTCAAAGGCCACAAGCTTCCTACAATGATGAAAGAGATCTTAGTACTTCTGCATCTTACAGTTTAATTTCAAGTGTTGCACCTTTACTGCCTTTTAAAGTAATTGTATTAATTAGGACATGGTCCAATCAGACCAATTTTACACTTTGAGATCGTCATATACATCACTGACAGAAATGACGCAAACAAAAATGTAACTAAACTCCTCACAGACATCCATAAAGATGTTTAATCTTTTCTTCGAAATGAAAAATCATCCTGCTATCAAGCTGTCCAGTGTGGAGAGAAAAATCTAATGAAAATATAGTGCTACATATTGATAATGATATTCTGTATCTTTCTATCCCCACCTAATCAGAGGTGGAATACGGCGCAGAGTCTCCCCTCTCTCCTGCTGTGACAGCATCAATTCATCACAGCTTTAATTTAGTCTGTTACTGGGGTGTCGATAGGACGAACACTGCCTGGCGACCCTCTATATCACACACATGCACGTCCACGCACACAAACACACACACACACACACACACATACACACAGGCAGAATGTTGCATGTTTACACACGTCCATGCACAGCATGCACACTCTTGTGACCCTTATGGAGAACCGTCTATCCCCAGCAGCTCATCTTTGCTACAAGCACGTACAAGCACACAGATGTATGCTGTCTCGCACACACACACACACACACACACACACGCACACACGCACACACGCACACACGCACACAAACACACACACACACACACCACCTCCATCGTCCAGAAGAGCTATCTGTTGTGTGGTTGGCTGTGGCCTCTAGCTCAAGGCCCTTCTCCCTAGATGTATCATCAGTCATTTAAAGCAATTAAGCACTTCTCAATGAGAATAGCCCGCTCTTCCTTGAGCAAGACGGAGAGGAGCGATTCACAAAGCCATTTTCTACCAAATCCTATTAAAGGTGGGTAAGGGGGATGGGGACGAGGCTGAAGACTTAAAATGGAGGGCTTTTATTTAAGGACTATGAGGTATTACAGGCCAGATTACTCCTGGCTTATGTTCCTAGTCTGGGAAATTACATTCCCACTTTTTTTTGGAGTGCCCAGGCTTTGGAGTCGAAGATGAGAATCACCTTAAGTCTCTCTTGTTTTTCACTTCTCCACTTCAATGGGTTGTTCTTGTTCTTGTTGTTGTGTTTTGGTAGAAACATTTCTGTTTCCCCACTTGTATTGGCACCTAGTGAGCTTTTAGATGCCTCTTGGGGTGTGTTTTTAGGGCTGGGGTTTACGTCAATTCCATCCGGTTCTTTCAAGGGAAATTACTTTTTCATTCCAAGATCTAGTCTTAATTATTGATAGCAAGGAAAAGATGTGAGTATGAATTTCATAGGATGAAACAGTTGTGCTTCAATCTCAACAGGGTTTAAATCATACACCATATAAACACAGTGGTGAGTCACCATACATATAAAAACACCAACAGAAAATATATCTTTGTTATGATCATGCTATTCATTCACTGCCTCAATGACATGATCCTTTTGTGTCAAATCTAAGCAAACTGTAACCACACTAAAGTCATAAGGCATGAACCGACTGTTTTACGATAACTTTCATCCAGCGGTGTTACCAAACATCCATGTTACCATGCATATAAGGCCTATAGTCCGTAGAAAGTGTATCCTAGGTGGAATATAGAAGGATTAAAAGGTTGCTCTCCCTACTCTGTGGCTTTACAAGTGCTGTGGCTGTGTGTGAACAACCTTTGATTCCTTACATGTATGATGCATTCATTGCTATAGACATATACAGATATACCCAAGTTTGAATTCTCTTTTGAAATGGTATTGTTCCTTCTTTGTAATCAATGCAGGCCTGGTAGTCGCTTGTTAGAGACGGTGTTGTACGTTAAACGTGCAGTAGATACATGCATCATCAACACTTCAGATGAAAAAATGTCACTGACAAATTGGTTTCTTTGTTCGACCTTTGATCTGTACTTAGTTTCCCAGTAGATAACAAGCTTTGCAAATCTCTATGTTGTATGAGAGTAAAAGTTCATTCCTAACCTTGTGGATAGGGCACTCTATACTTTCACACTTTTTACCACTGTAGCTTTGAAAAGTAACCGGAAGACATCAGTTGTTGTGTAGAATATTTGACAGACTCCAAGATTTTAGTCCAAATCATTAGCTTTATATTGAGATCACTGACAGAACAGAGTTCCTGTTAAGTCATTATCCCCTCCCTGAATCAGCCACCGTACAACCAGAGGCTCCACTGTTGGTCTTTTTAACTCAGGGCACATTTACTATTGGACTGGCAGCCAAGTCAGCCTGTCTTCACCTTGACAAAAGGGCAAAAATTATTCCAGACATTGAAAAAGTATGTGTGCAGGTATGTGAGTCACAGTATGTGCGAGACCACTGATGTAAATGGCTACAGACATACGTGTGTGCAAACTTTATGTTTGCACTGTATATGTGTGCTTACCTTTGCCAAACTGTAAAACAGGTTTGGGGTTTATTTTTGTTATGTGAAAGCAAAGCTCAGTACTGCTGAAACAGACATCTGCAAAGAATAGACCTACTCATTTGGCGTTAATCAAAACAGCCTGACTTTATTCATGTAGCTGCAGTGATCTGCAAGCCTCTGGCAAGAGCAGAGAGAAAGAAAACACAGATGTGTGCATGTCACACAGACAAATACACACACATTTAAATAAAAGGTCAAATAGCTTTATCAATAACTGTGGAAAATGTGTTTTGTGAGGAGAAGGAGCAGTTGATCTGACAGTGGCCACCGCCCTGATGAATAACCGCCAGGACAATCAATAGGAAAGAGGAGTTGAGGTGGAGTGGGGGAACGTTTTGTCATCCAACGGTACACTCCAATATCTAAGCTCATCCATCAAAGGCAGCAATGGCACTCCGTCCTCCGCTTTAATTGAAAGCACACTGAAACAAGTTATTTACATGACGGGATGGATTTGAACGGGTGCACGTCAGCTGGCAGCTTTGCTGTTGTGTGCTTGCTAAATGTTTGTTTCATGAGCTGACGCTCGACTGTCTCCGAACATGGTGGACTGTAAGTAAGTCAACGATGGAAATCTGGACAAACGGTCTTGTATTAAGTCCAACACAAAGTCTATAAACAGAAATATCAGTGCGCATTTTTTAATGTATGATATATTAATTGGTGGCAATCAAAAAGAACAGCAATGCTCATAATTCTGTCAAATACATCATTGTCAAAAAATCAGCAGAATTTGAAACCCCAAAAAGCTCCTCATTGCTTAACTTCTTGTAAGAAATAAAACAACAAACCACAGTCTTGTGGTTTAAAGGCAACTAAGAATCTTTTTTATTGTTCTTTTTTTAAATATGTCCTCTATTTCTTTCCCTTTGGCAGCATACAGGGATTGAGTTGAGGCTGGCTGCCTTTGGTACTAAAGATGCTATAGGGTTTAATTTAATTTGAATTCACATATGGTTTAAAGCACGCCTTGTGGGAATCTACTTTTGACTTTCAATGAGTTTTGGGTTTGTGCTGCTTTGCTGCATTCAGCTTTGGATGTAAGCTCTATGAATATTACATTTAGTCCATTTCAGTACTTATCACTTCATGCAGACTATTCATTTTCGGGTCATTCCAATATCATATCAAACTTAAATCTATGTAGCAGTTTGGAGACCGGAATTTGTAGTGTTTCTCTGGACAGTTTGTTGTCAGTAGTTGTACAATCCATAAGACATAGATGATTTCTTCTCCTTTGGGTCCAGTCCTTAAAGTGATTTGGTGGTTGCCTCAAGTGAAAAAAAAAAAACTCACCTTACAATAGCTGTTAAGACGTGTCAGTCTAACCAGTTGCTCCTGTTTCTCATCTTGAACGAGTTCAAACTTGATTGATTTGCCCAAATTTGAGGGGAGATAAGTAGTTAAGCAGTTCAAAAAAAATCCTAAGCATGTCAGTATGTACAGTAGGTAGTGAAGCCAACATTTTTACAAAATCCTCCCACGATCATCCGTTTCAAAGTCATGGAAGGTCTTAAAAAAAAGCGACTGATGTTGTGCTCTAAATCGTGTTTGCCCTGGGTGACCTGGTCTGAACTCCAGATGCTACTGTGTGTCACCATGTCACAACCAGAGCCAAAAAAGCCAGGGGGAGGAGAGGCTGTCTGCCTGGGAGCCAGCTAACATCTGTCGAGCATATTCACATGTGTAGCAGACATACAGAGGGACTCTTCAGACCACACTCACTGTACACTGCAGCGCAGAGATCCAGCGCCATAGAGACCGAAAATGTTGGAACTGAAACAGGCTCTGTTAGAGTTTCAGCAGACACAGCCAAGGCCAGACGGGCTAAGCCAACACTTATTCACACTATGTGAAACCCAATTTCCCCCCAAAAGCAAAAATGATTTCGTTACTTTAATCTTGGTGCCATGAATATGATTTGCCAACTGGTTTATATACAAAATTCAAGCAAATGACTTGTTCTTACCATATAGTGCTGTGAACATGTTCAGTTGGCCCTGGCATTGTACCCATGGTCCTATTATGAGAGAGTGCCGATTGGGATAGCTTACAGAGGGGCCAGGCTTGACTATTAGCAGGGGGTCCAGGGGGAAAAAGTCATATTTTGACTTTTCTTTCTTTCCTTGTGTGCTTCCAAACCAATAAAATAAAGCAGGGGTTGAAATATTCCACAACTTTGGCTTCTTGGAACTTAGCATTTATAGATAAAACAGATGCTTCTGGCAAATGTAAAGGGTGAAATTTACATCCACTTTATTCCAAAATGTTCTAAATACTCTTTCCGGTTATTGTCTGTATCCAGGCTGGGTCCCGGACGACGGAGGAGGGACTGGGAATGTACTGGGAAACCACAGGGAAGCAGGCCAGCCAAGTTCAACAGGGAGTTCAAGGCTAAATCAATGCATAGTTCCCTTTTAGTGGTGATGAGGCGAGCCAAATGCACACTCTTCCCTCCATGCAGGATCTCAGCCTAAATTAAACAGTGATTGGAAGAGTCTCCTCCATTGGTGGGTATGAATTTCACAAAAGATAATTTGACTGCTTTTCTATCCCACAAATTCATATGGTTGAATTTCCTCTGCCTGCCCCAATTCATTGTCAAACTTATTAGCAGGGTATGGCTCTGAGCCACTGTTTGTTTAAGTCCGCTGCACTCGAAGGCCTTTGCAAGCGCATGAGGAAACCTTGGCCAGCTCTTCTAAATATGTTTTTGCTGAAGTGTCCAGATATATTTTCTCTACGGTCAGAGCTCTGAAGCAGCCTTGGCTCGCACTGGCTCTGTACATGTGTTAATGCTGAAGAGGTTCAGTTATTTTAGCAGCACATTTGATAGTATGTTGACATATGTAATGTTTTGGCCAAAGCCCACGTCACCATAGAGGCCAATGTGCATTGTTCTGGTTTTAGTGTCCTCTGGGGTTTGCAGAGTGTTTAACATGCCGTCTAGTCAGTACGGCATCATCTTTACATTTAACAGCCATTGTCTGTAAAGATTTAGTATTGAAACTACTGGTTTGAAAAGTGAATGTTTACTTACTTAAATAATTGATTTTATTAGCTTCAAGTTGTTGTTTACTTTAGGAAAAAGAATATTGGTGATTTAGTAGAGAATTTAGACAGTTGAAAAATGAGAACCAATGTTTTGGAGGTTATTTGCCCTCATCATTGAAACACATCTGGCCGAGCCTAAGGGTTTGTGGGGTAAATGAGCCTTGACGATTATTTTCATAAAAAGCAATGAAGACCAGTAATTATAAGAATGCCAATACGAATTCATCTTTCAAAAATCTATAAAGCTATTAAGTCTGTAATTAAAAAGATGAGCGGCTAAGTCTGAGAAAATTGCATTTTCCTGCACAAGCGACTGTGAAGCCCCATCTCATGTTTGTTTTGCAAATTCTTCAACAAAAACATTAACTTTGAAATATTAATCCGATCTATGGTATTGATAAGAATCTCCCATTAAAAGGCAGAGGCCTGTACTTCATACACATACGCTTCATTAGCTACACCTCGGCTGAAGATCCAAAGGGTCATTAAGCCTCCATCTTGACAATTACACACACACACACACACACACACACACACACAGTAAGTCAGATAAAGTGGCCACTGTATCTTCCAACCTGCTAAAATGTGTAAAAGTAGTCCTTTCCCATTAGAAATGATGCCCCTAATGACCAAAATGTAATTAGCTCTGAATTACATTTTAAAGACCCAATCAGTGTGAAGAAATTACAGGTTTGTACACATTTTTCATCCAAGAACCTACAAATATGGATACAAATAGCAATGCCTATCATAACTGCATAACTACAGCTATCGTTGTTTGTTGAGATGCTGTAATGTTTTTTGTCAATAAGTGATAAACTGGTCAACCTCAAGCTACTCTGTGTTATTGTCTCAGTGATTACTTACAAGAATGCCATGTTCCCTGTTCAATAAACAGTACATCATAATGAATTGGCTTCACTGGAGGTAAAAAAATACTTACAAGGCCAGATTTGAATTATACATGTTTACTTCTCATTTTTCCAGGACTCTGAAGCATTCCAATGTTCACCACTCATCTCAGACCGCCATAGAACGTCTTGTTTGCAAGGAGTGTGTGTTTGTGTGTATGTACGTCTCACTCTCAACCTAATGTTTTGATCTGGTGTGTGTGTTCACAGTGGACATTAGGCCATCTCTCAAACCAGTAATGGGCTTTGATTCCCCAGGGTTGGAGTGAGATGGCCACTTCTTACATTAGCCAGTCAGGTATGACAGCGCCACGGCTTGCTTTCCCCATGGCTAGCCTGGATAAATAATATATGAAAGTGGTATTTCAGTCCTCCAAATCATCCGCAGGGTCAAGACTCCCTTCTCGCAGTGAACTTTGTAAGATGCGCCGAAGCGCAGCGAGATGCTAAAGGTTAGCGTCTCGGACAAGACAATCGCGCATTCGGCCTGCAAGCACAAGTAGTTTATAAACATCCACCACAATATCCACCCCTTAGTTGTTGGTGAGGATCTTCTTTTCCTGCTCCCGGTCTCTTCCCTCTACCTATGTAGTGGAATGGGGAGACATACGAGGAGGAAAAGTTAGCATTCTCACAAAGCATACATCTTCTGCTAAGATGGCATTTTGTATTGATTTCTCCTGAAGCCTGTGATTTTGAAAGCTTGTAACAGAAGATGAGGTAAATATCATTTTATTTGCTCAAATGGTTTCAGATTGGATTGGATTGAGGTGAAAGTGGTGGAGACAAGCAAATCTAGATGCGAAAGCAGCAATTTCACATAATTGTCTTCAGACCTGGTGCCAGAATATATTACCGTTGTTCCAAAACTGTCAAGCAAAAGACCCAGAAATGGACTGTAGTAAGTGAAGGCACTTATTCCTCAAGTCTTTGACATGTTTTACTCCGCTGACAATTTTTCACTGTGATGCGGTTGCATTTATCCTTGTGTGAAGAGCTCTCTTACTTCAGCTTAAAGAATCAGTTACTCCAATGCAAATTAAATCCTTGACACTCACAAAGACTATGTCACTCTTGGGCTGCAGTGGACACTGAAGGCAAAATGTCAATACAACTTTAGACGTCAGATTAGCATCAGATCAGTTTATATCTGGACGAAAAAATGCATAACAACTCCCACAGCCTCAGCTCTCCACTGTATTTACATTTATTCTTAATAAAACAAATCATCTATTGATTCTCGTTTCTTGTCTCCGTAAAACTGACTTCAAAGCAACGACGTTTCACAAATCTTCCTCTGAGCGAGCAGGTTGCAGAGCTGAGTTAATAACCACTGTTTATAACGCCATCCCAGACAGCCATTCAGGTTCATTTTTCTATTTACCCTGGAAGGTGAAGTTAACCTTCTTTAGCTCATTAAAGCCAGAGGAGAATGGCAGAGATTAGTGTATTGGTCATAGTGATGTGCATAAAGTACATCCCAAGACCCAACGGCATGGATAAATATGGCTAGTCTCTACAAAGCAGCTGCCATTGGACTGTGGGCTCACCATTTATTTGTCTGAGTGGATTGTAAAGAGACATTATTTTAAATGTTGTTTATTTTTTGAACCTGTATACTGCATTGTAGATGCCAATTGCTTGAATAAATACATTTTGTCCAATAAAACAAGTGGATAACCTATGCTTTCTGCCTGTTGGCGTATTGCCCAACAGTAGCGCACATCTGTGCCAGAGTTTTCCTTTTCTGTTTGTCTTCATCCATCCATCCTTCCTTTCATCTATCCATCAATCAACTGGGCTACTTAAGCCAGAAACTCATCAGAACAAAGCAATCAGCCTTGTCCGTCAGTCCTCTTTTCATTGGAGGCACATACAAAAACACAGTGAGTGAAATGCTGTGTGTGTGTGTGTGTGTGTGTGTGTGTGTGTGTGTGTGTGTGTGTGTGTGTGTGTGTGTGTGTGTGTGTGTGTGTGTGTGTGTGTGTGTGTGTGTGTGTGTGTGAGTGCATGTGTGAGTGCTTATTAGCCGAGGTCAGCTAATTATTTGGCCAGGCTAATGAAGGTCAGTGTGCTTGTCTGTCTCCATGCTCATGGCCTGTACCTGATTGAGATAAGTACTCCTCTTCAACCTTCCTGTCATCTGTCATCCTGATTAAGAGGTCGTATGGAATTATCTGCACACCTTTCCTTAACATATATATATATATATATATATATATATATATATATATATATATATATATATATGTTATTCTTTATGGCTGTATTCTCTTGTGTATGAACTGTTGAAAGTTCACAATGGTAGACTGTATATAACTGTACATGCTATAAAATGCTGTAGAAACTTCTTCTGAGTGGAATTTACCACAAAATGTGCCAGTTTTGTGCACAGTTAGGCATGCTTTCTTGTCACTCATGAAATGACGTACATTGTCATCAACTTTCAATAGAGAGATCTAAAACGCATGGTCTGCAATTATCTATAATGGAAAAGAAGTCTGATGCCAAAGGTATTGCTCATATATATACAGGTTTGTCACAATAGAAAAGGTGTTCACAGAATGGTTCTATTATCATGATTGATGGGCCAAACCAAATTAGGTAGATATGATAATAACAGTTAAATTACATATCCACTTACCTGGATGCTTAATGAACTGAAAGTGAGGATGTCTATTATTCTTGTACCGTGCATGATTAGCACTCTGTATGAATATGTCGAGGCTGCTTTAGCTGTCACTCACTCCAAATCACATGCAGGACTCTGCTATTGTGAGTGTGAGGACTGCGTTATTGTAACGGAAACAGTGTAGATGTTGACTGTCAGTGCCAGCCATTTAGACAAGGACAATTGTAATTTAAAAGTTTGACTATTATTTATCATGTAGAAAAAAAACCTTCTTATTCAATGATTGCTCAAACATAAGACAATTGGGAAATTACATATATTTGTAGCTACATTCTCATTAGGTAATATTATTTTAGAAGCTGAAAAATGATGTGAATTATTGTGTTTTGAGATGAGACGCACATTCAGTCATAGCTCTGTGAAAACAACAAGTCAATAAACAACATGTGGATCCATGCAGAGATCCAAACATGTCTTTGACTGAGCTTTGATCACACATCAGCTCAAAGTATAACTGGTAATGATTCTGATGTGAAATTCGGTGAAGTATGTTGCATCCATATTCTGGAATGGAAAGCTGCTGCATCATGCACATGTTAGTCATAATTAAAGTTGTATTTTATACTGCCTAGTGGAAACCTTGTAACCAAGTTACTCCTTTTGTTTTCTGCACTGTCCACACTGTTTGTTTTTTTAATTCCTTTTATATTTAAGAGTGGTTTTCCAAATAGAAAAATGGTGGCCATATAGAATTTACATGGTTGGTTTGAAAGTACTCTGGTTTTCTAATAAGAAATTGCTCCAACAAAGTCTCCTCCATCGGTCCTAGTTCCTCTCTGGCTACCTCTACGAGCCCCAGTTCCTAGGCCCCAGCATCTCTAACAAGCAGCGGATACAGCGCTGGATTACTGTAGGCGTTAAATCAATAGCTGCTGGTCTCCCAGGCACAGCTATAGATTATGAATCAGTGTTGGTGAGCAGAGAGCCATGGTGGCGAAAGAGAGTAGGGAGACAGAGGGAGAAGTGGGAGAGTGAGAGAGGATAAGGGAAAAATACTGATTGGTTGCATAAAAATGACGCACAAAGTTTCAAATGATCTTAATGGCTCCAAAAAACAATTGTAAATTAGAGAAATTATGCCAATTCCACTATTTAATCTAGAACAAAATGTTTTAGCATTCAAATAAATAATTAAATTCTATGTATTGATCTGTCAGGGTGTCCCTGTAGACAAAATCACATAAATACAATTGAGGCATGATGTAAGACAAATCAGGAATTTGACTTTGAATGATGGTGTAATTGAAAGTAAACTCAACATTTTAAGTAAAACTAATTGATTTAACCACCGACACATGTATCTTCATAACATGTACATAACAAATAGTCTTTTAAGTTCATGTAGCATGTTCTACCTGTTAGGGAGAATGGCAAAAATAAATTTGTAATTTCACACGGAAATATGGGAGAAGGGAGGTTTTCAGCAGAGCCCTGCCAATATCTATATAACTGATCTATGGCAACAAAGCCCATTAACCTGTGTTGAACCTTCGGTAATCTCTGCAGTGAGCTCCACTGTTTCCAGCCCTCGGTTTAATTCAAGGCCCTCTGAGTCCTGTTTACAGATGGTATCTAAGTGGCTTGATTCAACTGCCAATGAATATTGGCATGTGTCTACACCCCATAGACCCTGCTATTAGGGGTGGAGACCACAGGGTTAGCCAAACACAAACTGAACATGACATCTCCCTCGCCTCTGCAAGTCCGACACACACGTCGGGGGGCACGCACATCCACACACCTGCAGGTCCAAAGTCATGCATGTACAAAAAGGGAATAGAACACCCAGTCTTTCATGCATAACCTAGATTCTCACATATATACAAACACATATTAGAGCTCGAAAAACTAAATCATATAAACGCATGTGCCCACACGCAAACACATGCAAACAAACACCACACACACACTCTACAACCTTGCTAGAGGGCGGGTTGCTAGACCCATACTGCCCCCTGGCTCGCCTCGCCTCTCTCTGTTTGTCGAGAAGCACAGACGCCTGAGGAATAACTTGTCTCCCACCACAGATTCAGGGTCAGATTACCCTGGACCAGCTCCCTAACCTTAACCATTAGGAGGATAAGAAAATATCTGTTCTAGGATCAGTGGCTGGGGGGCTGGAGATGATATTAAGGAGCTGTCAGAGGTGACTGAGTTCAGGGTCAGGCCCTGGGGAACCATGAGGTGGGGATCGGGTCGACCCAGGCTACCGTACAGCACGCCTTGAGACCGAGTGAGAAAGAGAGCTCTGCATATGCTATTTTAGCTTCAATGCAAACTAATTACATTTCAAAAACTAGCCTAGCTAATGCTTTTATCTTGGCCTCAGAAGAAAGGAACACAGTGGATTTAACCATGCGGACTTTAGGAGCCAAATGGTAATGACAAGTTAGTTAAGGTATTAAAGTCATTATAATATTACTAATTATCCATGATTTAAAGACAGTAATTACACCTCAAGATGTTTAAATAGGTTAGGTAAAGTAGTACGTTGTAATGCAAAGCAATTATAAAGCATGCTGGGTTGATAAGTGTTCTCTCGATGGATAATTGTAGAACAGACTTGGTGTTAACTGTTGCAGAGTCTAGTAGCCACGAGCCGCCAGCTGCGTTTGAATGACGCTTGTATGTGGCTGTTGCTCTCGTATGGAGCTGTCAAGGTCAGCGGGGACACACATGCATACACACACACACCTACACACACTTCCTCCTTGATATCCAGAAACATATTAACACACACACAGACATTTACACACATACACAAGGTACCAGAATGATTAATCTGTCAATCAATGCTCCCATTTCCAGAGAAGACTGGTGTGTGTGTGTGTGTGTGTGTGTGTGTGTGTGTGTGTGTGTGTGTGTGTGTGTGTGCGTGTGCGTGTGTGAATGTCCTTCATCTTGCGTGTGTTTCATTTGTGCAATTAGAGCCTATTCCCAACATTTTGCACAGCGGAAATGCAGAACATTACATCACGTTATCCAATCTCCATAATCTATATCTCCCCAATACACCATAGTGAGTGTTCAGGGCATGTCCGTTTCACTGCGTGCTGGTGCGGTGATGGCAGCTGGGAGAGAGCTGGCTGTCGAAAGATGACCTGACTAGTGAAGCCATTAGGTTGAATTGGAGTCACAAAAGATTCACAAAGCACACACGTGATGTTGTGGCAGACATACGCATGCTGCGCTTGTGGCTAGACTGGTTGTCATGCTGTGTTTGAAAGGCTTGTTGAATGCAAAACTCCCATAGCAGTGACGGTAGATGCGAGCATAACACCTGTGTCGTCATCAAAGGTAATTCAAGTCCAACGTACACTTCACAATTATGTGGGCAGAAAACAACAAAAATAAATGAACTTGGACATGAATATTTGATCATATTTGTAAATCTGATCTTAATCCCAAACATCTTTGATTTTTCTCCTATAGCTATAATGCAAATTGGCTGATGAGATGAGCAAAATTCATTTTGCCATTTTGTTTACTGTTTGTAAAATATCCAATTATTAATTTCCATAAACATGATTTTATTCATTTATCTTTAAGATGATACTTAGTCTCATAATGAACTATCACGGTTGACATTTTTCCAATTTATATTCGGTCATTAACTGAACATAATAATATGCTAAGTCAATATCATTATATTTGTAGCATTTAGATTTAATGATGACTGCACAAGCATTTACATGTAATTAACTGGTGCATTGAGAATGTACTTTTTCAATTTCATTAATTGTTTCATGCAAATGGTTATTTGGACTTGCTAACAAACACTGCATATGATACGATGGTACGATGGCCATTTCACAGTATTAAAGTCTCTTCGGATATTTATTTTATTAGTATGATTTTAATGTTACAGCACATTAATTTAGAGTTTCAATTTACATCTGTCTCCCGCAATGTTAATTTTCTGTCACTACTGTTACAATTACTGCAGTGCTACTGCTTTGAAAGTGAGAGACTTCTGATATGAATCCCAGTAATATAACCTAACGTTTCATGTGTAATCCATCCTATTTCTTGTGGCTGTCTTTCTAAAGGTGCTGTAAGAACATGGTGTTCAGTGATCGCCCGTATCACGACCATCTCAAACTAATCACCTCTTCTCTCACTTCCTCATGCTCCCCCGTTTACTCCTCCACTTTCGCTCGTTCTCCCCATCACTTCATCTTCTCAACCGCCTACTGCCTTGCCAGCGCTAATTGCACACGACCAGTCCGGTTGAGGTTGGAAAAGTTGGAAAATCAGGGAAAAAGCCATTAGTGCTTTATTGGGGGAGCTGAAAGAGTTAGCCTTATTCCACTGGATGTAATAGGTGTCGATCACATTGGGAAAATTGGATTCCTGAATAAGGAAATCCCATGAGGGAGGGGATAGGCTGTCCATCTGGATCAGCAAAAGACACTTATTCTTCATCCTCTTCTATTCCTCTCCTCTTTCGTTTGCCTCCCTGTCCACTGAGGCGCTGTGTGTGGCGAGGTTCTGTTCTCACTTTAGTGAACCAATAGGGCCATAATAAGTATTGACTAAGCTATTAGCCAACATTACCCAGGCACTGGAAGAGACTGTGTTTAGAATCAGCACCTCAGGAGTCTGTCACACCGTGTTTCACGCACACATACAGTTTTAAGAAGCTGATTGGGAGTGCTGCCGGGTTAGTTAGTCAGTTAGTTAGGCAACTAAACTACTATTCTCTTATCCATTTCCCTCGGTGTGCCTCTGCCCATCTTCTAAGTCGCTATCTAGCCTTGTAACTTAACTCCAATCAAGTGAGGACACAATCCAGAATACATGGTGTTCCAATGAGATGGGTGTGAGAAACACACACACACACACACACACACACACACACACACACACACACACACACACGTAAGGAATCAGATAAAAGAGACTTGATTACAAAGGACAAGGTCATAGCGAGGGGTGACACAGGTTGGAGCCAAGCTATCAGAGTTAAGCATCACGCAAACACCTACAAGTATGTACACACACACACACACACACACACACACACACACACACACACACACACACACACACACACACACACACACACACACACAATCATGGTTCAAACTAGGCATAGAAAAGAGAGGTGTTCGGGGAGCTTTTGAATTAGGAAGAGAAGATTTGCATCTGGTCACAGTGCTTTTAAGTGTGTTTCTGTGAGGTGGAAAGAACCGTTTATTGTGCGACTTTAATCACTTGACTGTGATACACTTCACTTCAGAAACGGAACAACAGAATGGTTGAGAGACAGACAAGCATTAAATTTAGCTGCCACCTAAACCCTAAACTCAACACCACCATGTTTTGAATATATTTTCGAAGAAGTCGCCTGATTGAGTGATTTCCAATACACTGTCGGGACAAATTACCTCCACTTAATAAGATCCTTGGTGGAAGCAGAGGACGGCCTCTCGGAGAGGGGGAGAGGAAACGACAAGTATTAATTTGGGATTTTTCACAAACTGACACTCTAGTCTCCATCCTCAGGCCCTGGGGCTGTGCCACTTCTCACCCATACTCACACAAACACACACACACCCCTCAGTCGCTCTCTGTCGCTCCCCATCCCTCCCCATCCCTCCATTCCTCCCTCCTCCTTCCTCCTGATCATGGAAGAAATTCAGTGGCGTAGCAATTACCTAAGTCTTTTATCAGTCATTTCAAAAGAGGAAAATTAGAGCAATTGTGTCAGGATGGTCTTATGGGCAGAAATTGCACACTTATTGGGTGCACTTACGCCTGTGACTCCACTGCCTGCACTGATGGAGCCCATTGTTAAGGGATGGTGCCTTCGAGGCCACTGATTGGGCCTTTCCCCCCACCACCCCACCCATGTCAACCCTCTCACCGCTCAAAAGCCCCCACCCTAATATCCCAACAAGCTTTTGTCTTGATTCTGCAGCCCCCTCCTTAATTGAATATACATTACAGCAGTGCTTTGGTTTACGCCGACTATCACCGAAGTTAAAACCAAACCACTGTCTTCTTTGACAGATAATTCATTTGACCCAGCTCCACTTGTCCTCTCTGCCCCCCTCCTCCTCATCATCATCCACATCCTGTGCAGTTCCTCTTCATCCTCTGCAGTTTAGGATGGTGAGGATTTCTGTTGTATTTTCTTCACGGTATATCACAGAAAAGTAATGTACAATACAACACTGTGGCTGTTATTCATAATAGTTGGGTTTTTGCAATAAGAGCTTCTGCAGTTGTAGTGAAATCCATCATCAAACTATAGAAAGAAATTGCAGACATTTCTCTTTTTAGAAATTTTAAAGTACGGGCAAGAAGCATTTGTTAAGAAAAGTACTGCTTAAGGACAAATAACACATATTTGTATGGTTTCCTTATTCAGATAATGATAACATATTTGTAAATTAGTTCATAATGTCAGCAAGTCAGATGATGTGAACCTTTTCTGATGATCCATTTATGAAGGCCCAATCCCTTAGCAAAATGTCGTCCTGAATCCAGATCTGCGAGCCAGAATCGACGGTAAATGCTGGTGAAATTCTACCTAAGTGAACCCAGGATCCGCTGATTCAAACAGTAAATGTGAAACACTTCTGCCCCGACACGACCCCAGAAGATGATAGGCCACTCAGCTAACGAGTGAAGCCTCCATCTAATAGCAACACTGTCTGCTCGCAGGGATCTTTCCCTAAATGCTAACTAGATTCAGGCAGTGAATCCTAGCAGTAAATGCTAAGTCTATGGCTTAATCGTCGACTCTAGCCCCTTCGCACCACAGGGAGCTGCCAGGCCTCTCTATTCCCACTCCACTGGCCACACATCTCCACTCAATCTGTCTTAGCATATTGATTTCCCAGCTGTCTCGTTGGTTCCTAACATAATTATGGCTGGCTGTGCTAGGGGCACAGGCGCAGGGCTAATACATTTACACCAGGCCCCATCAGCACAGGCTTATATTCATGTCATTGGGAGAAGCAGGAGATTGGATGCCCCTAAGAGGCAGATCTACTAAGAGAATTTGGGGGGCTTTGCTCTAATGAAAAAGGGAATTAGCTGGCCCGACCTCCGTCACATTGCAAGATCAATAGCAGTGTCCATGAAAATATTCAGTGGAAAATCAAATGAAGAGAAGAAAAAAGACGCATCTGTTAATAAAGATGTGTGATTATGTAGTGTTTATTCATGCTATTATTTAACTTGTCCCTTTTAATATCCTCGTGTGAACCTCTGACCAAAGCTTGCTGCTGTGCATGAGGCTCAAGTTGGATATTTTTTAATATACTTACAGAAATACAAATGAGTGGAGCTTTTTGATCCAGAAATTAAGTTTTATTTAACTGTTGTCAGAAATACTGTTTGACTGTTCGATCGGTTAACAGAGCAAATCTCCTATAACCTCCTAGTATTTTCTTTTTATTACTATTTTCCATTCCACACACAGGATAAGGCAGGAGAAAGAAAAGAAAAAACCTGAAGGAAGGGGAGAGAAAAGAAGGTCACAGTCTATCTATTTCGATGTGCCTAATTGTTGTCAGAAGCTGACCTAAAACGCAGAGACAGTATTTTTCAAAGTCAAGGATGAGGTAAAGGAGGGGTGGGCAATTCATCACGCTATCTCCCTTCCTCTTGCGCCCACCGCCCAGGACCAGCGAAGGTCTGCAAGTTATTTAATTGCATGGATCAGGCCCTTAATGGCAAAGTCCAGCCCCATAAATTAAACACGCACTCGAATAGGATGACTGGCTTAAGATGCAGTCCTAGGTATGATACTTACATGATCGTTAGAGAAAAACTGGGGTGGAAAAAGTTGTCTGTCAAACCCTTACAGGTTGTTGTAATAAATACAGATACATGAAAATACTGATCGTGCTGTGCTTGAGAACACATTTTATTTCACAATGTTAAAACCGATCGCAGTTGGCTAAAGTGGTCCTCATGAATCAAACTTGAACACTTGTACAATCAGCGGCTCTATGGCGTGAACAAAAGGAGTCCAATTACTGCTCAGAATTATATAAATGAATATTTAGAAATAATAATACGGTGCCTTTATATCATTTATGACATCCAAGCTGTTATTGTAATCAAAGGTACATCAATTATACTTTGAATGCTACTGTAAACTGCACAGCATGAGGACAACGCTGTGGTTTTGACGGTAGTCAGTTTGCAGCTAAATAAAAGGCCCTCCAGTGTGCACATTGGGACTGTGATCCGCATGGTGCTGGGCTAGCTTATACACTGGCTTTAATTGTGTTTCTCAAAGGACAAAGAACACATTTAAATGGCTTTAACACAATCACTCTATTGTATTAATAGTGTATTATTAAGACCCCCGTTTACCTTCACCCCATAGCGAGCAATGGTCTCTCAAGGTTCTTATATACAAACTGTACATGACTGCATGAACAATGCAGTCAGCTCAGCAGCGATTTCTTCGCTTTTCACTCCTAATTGTGTTGTATTTTTGAAGGCGACACTCAGGTTTCTTCCCCTGCTAAATTGTACACACACACACACACATATATATATATATATATATATATATATATATATATATATATATATATATATATATATATATATATATATATATATATATATTTATCAATCTTTTCTTTTTTTGTCTCGGTGGCATTTTGGACAGTCCCGAGCATTTGCTGACAGTTATTTTGGCTCCTGGCAGCGCAGACATTGACTGTCAACGGGACGTCTCCTTTCTTTTATTCATTTCTTCTTTCCTGAGAGATGCTGCTGAATGCAAGTCAGCCTTTTCTCCCTGGAGGGTGGGGAGGTGGTTGGGGAGGACAGTGGAGGAGAGGGGAGGGGGGTCAGACAGGATGGATGGTGGAAAAGGGCTGCCGGGAGGGGAGGGGGGTTGATAAGACATGTCGGGAAGGTGTGGTGTTGTGGACCGTCTTATTCTCTCTGCTGTGTGTTTAGCTGTAAAGTGTGTTTGTGTGTGTTTGTGTGTCGAGGGTTATTCAGGAGGACAGTCTCCTGACCATCAGATCAGCCTTCATTCTGACATTCCTGCACTTCCTCAGCCTGAAAACACAACCGCAGGCTCAATGAATGCGTGTGTGTGTGTGTGTGTGTGTGTGTGTGTGTGTGTGTGTGTGTGTGTGTGCACGTGTTTCTGATATAACAAAAATACTTACTATATGTCTCTGCATAAAACATTTACTATATATCTGTGCACACAACAAAACGTGTGTCAGAGCTTGAAACTAAATCATAAGTGCTTTTGTAGCTGCCCGTGTGTGTCTGTGTGTCTGACCTCTGTATGTGTATATTCTAGTCTGTGTGGGCATAATTGGGATGTTGCATGTCAGGGGAACACCAGCAGTATTTTTTTATTTTTTTTCTGAGCAAGCCAGCCAGTCAGAGACCATAATGGGTGTTTTTGCTTGATGAAAGCCTCAAAGCAGAGGTCCAGTGTCTGTTTTGATAAAGGGAATGTGCATTCCAGTGAGTGAACCCTGCATTGATGCTTGGATAAAACACATGATCAATAAAATAAACAGTACATCACCTCTATTAGTGACACAACACCGGGATCAAGGTATGTGGAAATGGAAGCAGAGGGGCTGGTGGCGCAGCAGAGGTTTCAGATTTTTAGGTAGAATTAGGTGCTGGGGTGTATTTTGAAACTGTGTGATTACTGAACACAAAGTAATAGGGAGCCAGGGAGCGCTGGAAAATAAGGCAACAAATAACAAGCGTGCCGTGCTGCGGCTGCTAGTAATAATGACTGAAAACACATTTGTATTGATGATTTAGCTTTACAATTAGATAGAAGGTTCAATTTGAAACAGGAAATAACATACCATGTTGACAAGTAACATAAATGGTGTGATTTGACAAAGTAAAAAAAACAGGAAGAAAAGAAACGGACGAAAGCCCGATCAACTTGGCCTTAATGCAGATACTAAAAGCCCTGAGAGTGGAGTTCCTCACTCAGCCAAATTGATTTCTGTTTGCGCTCTTTCTGTTTACAAGGTGTGCAGATTAATTTGCTACATGCCCCAACACATCCATGGCTAAAACTTTTTCTGAAAGCAGCGGAGATGAAATAATGACAACGATTAGATTACTATTCTTAAGGATCCATTAGTCAAAAATGACACCCAGGAAATCACACAGTGCATTCTACCCTAATGCAATAAGGTGTCAATTATAACACTCATGTGGAATAAGTGGGCTCCTCTCCCTCTGTTGGCTGAGGAGAACACAAATCATCATTACATGTATTTCTTAATGCTATCTGCACTGAGAGGCATTAAGAACAGACTAATAAGTTTAGTCCTTTGCAAACAGGGTGCAGCTGCAAGGCTCCATTTTCTCACTCCTTTCATCAGCTTTCTGGACCTGTCTGCTTGTCAGCTGTATCAGTGTTATGCTGTTATGTCTGTCCGTCCTTCTGACGGCCCTTTCATTTGTCTTCTACTAGTCTCCTGTCTCTCAAGGCCCAAACCGTTGTCACATACCAAACCCAGATATGAAGGGAATCCATTTTTGGACACTGGCCTTCAAGCGTTTGCCTGTAGGTGACTTAACTTCAGAGCATGCACAGTAAAATATAAACAGTTGCTCAACTTGCAGCTGTTTTTTTTTAGCTTTTAGAGCAGTGCAACATTTCCGTGTTTAAAGTTCAGCTGCTTGTAACTATTATCTATAACCTCTCTAAAAACCTTGTACGCACAAACAAAACAAGTAAACAGAGCTGACCTAGGTGACAAACATTCACCAAGCGTTTGGCTGCTTTAAGCCATCATTGATTTCCAGCCATCAGCTATAAGCTCGCACAAGGCTGCCAAGCTAATAACATTGTCCGACTTTGCCACCAGTGGCCTGCTGGTGGGCTGTTAGTTGCCTGCCAGCTGGGAAGGGCATTAACTGCTAAAAAGGATCCTGTTGGGCTAAAGCAACTTTTCCAAACTTCATCTCATTGGATGAAAAGACAAAAAGAAGGAAAGAGAGTTTGATGGCAGTAAGGCAAAGCCATAGGGAATCTCAGACGATGATGAAAGCAAACTCTCGAAGAGCCACAAAACACCACACACCCCCTCCATTACATCAAGGGGCAAGCAAAGAGAATTATAATAACACTGCCTTTTCTTTTTTAATTAATGAAGACTGTTATTTGGTGGGAGGCAGGGTAAGCTGTAAGGGATCTTGGATGATTGGCAAACATCAAACAAAAATGGTGTGTGTGTGTGTGCATGAGAGTCTCTCAGCCTGCCTGTACACATGTATGCAGGGTGTGATTGTGTGAATATGATTGTTAGGCATGCATGCGTATGCGTATGCTTGTGCTGCCTGCAAGGCCAGCTTGTTGCCTTTAGTAAATATGCCCATCAGTGGCAAGCGGACTTTGGAGTTTGTCTTTTTATGTGAGTGAAGCTTTGGCTTTTCTGCATTAACGATTGAAGAGGGGGAAATGAGAAGAGGGAAACATTATTCATACAACACATTATACAAGTTATGGAAACTTTGAGAACTTCCCCCGTTTCCACTGAAGGTGGTTTTAATAAGGTTCCATGGGAGTTGGTGCTTCAGGGTGTTGACTAACGGTGTGTGCGTGTCTGTGAAAGAATGTGTGTGTGTGCGTGTGTGCGTTTGTGTGTGTGTGTTTGTGTGTGTGTATGCAGGTACATGTGTGTATATCTCGTGTCTGAATGACTGTGTTCAGTGGTGGGGCGGCACGTGGTATGTATTACACATCAAAGAAAGGTCAGGCTCAAACACAGAGTCGGGCTAAAGGTTAGGGCACGGCTCTATATAGAACAGAGAGAAGGATGGGGCTTATCAAAGCTATCACTTGGAGAGAGACTGCTAGAGGTCACCAAACCCTTGACATGACGTGCAGATCTAATGTCTTAGACAAGGATCAATACAACTACACACAGACAAACTAGATAGGCTTAACATCAGTGTAGCCCCACAAGCCACTGAAACCAAGCACTCACTCCCTCAACTCCATGTGGAAGACGAACAAAAACAAAAAAAAGAAGAAAAGGATGTGAAATGAAGAAAAAAAAGACAAACAATCAATTAAACAAGAGCAGAGGAATGAATAAAAGAAAGGGTTTCTTTGGATGCAAACGAGTGCTGGGGAAATTGTTTCTTCACAATTTTGAAAATTTGATGGTGATTTTTTTGGCGTGCATGCTAAATGTATTCGGAGCATCAGATGGAATAATGCAGTAAATAATGCAAATCAGAGGTGTTGAGAGATCATTGCAGTGAATTAATATGCATACATTTTGAGCTTGAAGTAGATGGATGGACAGAAAGACAGACACAGAGTACATCGACAGATAGCTAGATTATTGATTGATTGATTAAACCTTTATTCACCCACTCTTTCTCAGGCTAATCAGTTGACTTTCAGTGTGCTAGTCTCGGGCCTCTACAAAAGTGAATTACCTTCACTGACGGTTAAAATGGCTTACAGCCTGAAAAAAAAGAGGGGAGGCATCATCCTTCTTCCTTGTGACTTCCATTCTCCTCTGCGTTCCTGAAAGTGACAGGACGCAGTGTGTTTTTGCTTACTCATCAATATTTCAGAGCACTACACATAGAATGCTCCAGTGACTTTGAATATAGCGCCCGTGCATACACCTCTTCTCTCTTCCTTAGTGATATGACATCAAGTAATGCACAGTGAAAGTTGAAAAACCTGTGCATCAAGGTTCCCCCCCTGCTAACCTAATGAAATCTGTGAGGGAATTGCTGGAAGACATCGAATCCTTTATAAATTCAAGAGCAAGGAAACGTTGAGGAAATGTAGGATGTGTGAGGTGGGTTGGTGTTGGATGGTAGTAGTTCTTGAGAGGCTAAAAGCTAAGCATTTGTCATTGAGGATCGGTATTGCATGCATGCACTCTATACACATGGAGTTGTTCATATATGCAAAGCCACAGAGAGTCCCCTGTGCATATTGATAGTGAAATCAACCTTATTTAGATCGTCCAGAATATCCATCTTTGAAATTGCTCCTACAGACAGACACTTTTAATCAAAAACACCATCTCAAGAGAGTTAAGTGGGAGGATTCACTTAGACTCTGCTGTCACGGTTTGCACGAGAATTGAAATTCATCGAACAAAAAATATGTAAGGGCTGCATTTGTGAAAATTGTTTTGTGCCTGTGCATGTTTTTCAAGCGCACATGAATGCAAACGCCCGCAAGTGCTTGTGACCATATGTGTGTGTGTGTGTGTGTGTGTGTGTGTGTGTGTGTGTCCACAAGCGTGTGCATGTGTGCTCTTGTGTGTGTCATTTGAAGCATGGAGTCCATTTATCAAGGACAAAAGGGCCCCAAAGTGTCAGAGACTAATGGACGTGGCCCCATCCACTCTCTCCCCCCGTTGTGATCATCCTCAGAAATTAATTAGAAATAACGAATAGACGATCTTTTTTCCCTCCACTCTCATTTATTACAATGGTAATTGCTCTTCCCTCATTGTAGGTTAAGTCTTTAAACACTGTCTTACATCAAGACATGCTCATCCTTGCCATCTATAATTCATGATATACTTTGCACCAAGCAAAGCTGTTAAATATTTAGTGAATCATTGCCTTAAACTTAATCACCCTCTGATAAATGCACATGTTTTCCCCCTCTTGCTTTCTGCTCCCCAATCAAGAGGATACAGACTCTAACTAGTTGTATAATCTATTTTTAATTTCTCTATCAGAAATTAACATAACACAACTTAGCATAATGTATTAATTACAGTACATTGTAAAGTGCTACATTATGTTTCTGTGAAACAAGCTATTATCATTGTACTTCATGCAGTATTAAATCTAATCCATATTTAAAGAATGCTAAAACATTAATTTGCTAGACTTGCTGCTAATGTCTTTCCTCATCAAATTCAATTTTTCCACAACTGCTAACTAGGACCAACTAGAAGAGTTTGCACTTAATCCTGTTTTACACAGATTCTTTCGCCTGAGACAGTTTTTATTTGGCAGAATTTAGGTTTCATACCATTGTTGTCAAGAACGTGAAACACTCGTACAGTTGTTCAACTTGTTTGTCACAGAGTGTGTTTCACTGGACCAATACAATCTTTATGGACATAATGTGAAGGCTACAGTAGGTCCATCGTCTAACCTCAACTTCTTCACACTCACACTACAAAATCATCAAAGCTTCAGACAGCAACACTAAGTGTTGTCCAGAGCTGAACAAGAATGTGTTGATCAACCAAATCTGCATATTTTCAGAGGTGTTTAAGTAGGATTTTAATTGTATGGATGTGGACATTTTATTTGTTTTATGCATTAGTAAACTGAAGGTCTTTGATTTTTTGACTGTTGGTCGGACAAAGACTTTGAATAAGTCATCTTTGGGACTGGACTTTTGGTCATTTGTTAGACATTTCTTTAGACCAAACAATTAACTGATGAATAAAAAAGGGGAATGAAAAGTTACATGCATCCCAAGTGTTTTTTACCCACAGAATCTAAACATTTTAGGACTCCAAAACCTATATTTGTGCTATTTTAAGTTCCATTTTCTGTGGAGAGCCATTCTACACAATGTTATGACACGTTTTTGGATCGCCATCTGCACTGTTCTAGGGTCTTAACATGATTGCAGGGCTTTTTTCCTTCTATACTATTAAAGACTTTCTAAACTCAAGTTTATTATTATTACTATTTAATAACTAAAACACCTAACAAATGGATTAATCTGTCTCCTGTAAAATATCCGGTATGTTCAAATGTTAGCCAGATGATATTTTCTGTAATAGTTCACTGGCAGCATCGCCTTCAACTTTCCTGTCTCTGAATGGAAAAACGTTGAAATAAACCTCACTTTTTGGATGTATGAGCAGCTTCGCTGTACCGCTACGGATCTGTAGTGCAGCTACATTTCTCACTTCCTCTTTCGACTTCCTGATTTACATCCTGACTGCCTGTCATTGGTGGCAGAGATAATAGGCAGGTACTATAAACACTCTTTCACATTATCATAAAATCACAGATGTAAATACATACACACTCTTTCAACCCCGCCTCCCTTCTCTCAAAAGACAAGAATGCATCTTTAGATTCTAAACACCTTCCTCTCTTCTTGTCTTTCCTCCCTCCTTTTGCTACTCTATTTCTCCCTCTCTGAGGCACTCCATCTTCCTGATGTTTAATTCATCATGCTTTTCCATCATCCTTCCACCTCTCTCTGCAGCTCTGTCAGGTAACAAACAATGAGTTTTTGATGTGAATAATTTAATGCGTGTACTGCAAATGCCGGCGCTCGGCATTACCCATGCTGCACACTCGGCTGTCATTAAGACACCTGATTTCCCCCAAGATTCCTCTCCCCGCCTCGTAGATGAAAAGGTAACACACGTGTCGAAATTCCTCCCCTTTACATCTGGGGAGGAAGACTATATTTTTAGACAGGCTAAATGAGACAATGACAGTGGTAAGCAGTGAAGAGAGAGAGGCAAGAAAGACAGACGGAAAGAAAGAAACCAAAAGGTGAGCGGAAAATTAAGGGGAGGGGTTGAGGGAGAAAGTGACTGTTCCCTCGTACATATTTTTCTTTTTCTCTCACTCTCCCCCAATGTCGCAGCATCAAACGCTAACCCTGCTTTCAAAAGCCGGCGGAAGCATTGATTCAATATTTTCTCCCCCGTGTTGCTGTGATCCTGAAACTGCTCTCTGGCAAGATCTAGACACACGGAGGGAAAATGACGGTGGCAACATCAAACGCAAACGTGTTGTGGATAATAACAGACACAGCCTCCTCTCTTTCTCTCCTGTTTTTCCTCCCTTCTTACCAGCCAGCTCTTCCTTTCTCCTGAACCCCCTAGACACGACACATCCCATGAGCTCCATGCATGTGTTGTGGTGACACCAAATGCCAAACAATTAATGGCTCAGCTCCACCTCCCTTTTTGGTAACGGGAGTGTATTCATCTCCAGGATTATATCTGTGTGCCTTATCTTTCTTTATGCGAGAGAAAGGGAGAGGGAGAAAGAAAGGGAGAGCAGTGGTGGCAATAGTGTAGCAGCAGCAGTATTATGTGAATTACAGCAGCCGGGCCAATACAGACTCATCTATTCTATTCAGCCCTCTCCCCAGCCATTCTGCAGACAGACAATCAGTGTGCACACTGGGACTGGCGAATGAGGATCACCTCCACTGGCAGCAGGGTCCTCCGTTTCATTAAAAAGGATTTTAAAAAAGGTGGAGTGATGGGGGGGGGGGAGCAAATGAGGAGGGAGGGAGGGGGTTGACAGTGACGGAGATCTGGGCAGATATGAAAGCAAAGGGCAGTAGGTTTTTAAAAATATGAAGGACAAGGATGGAGAACAGAAAGGATTCATGGGGAAGAGAGGGAAAAGGGAGAGCAATGAGGGAGATCTGGTCAGATATGAAGGCTGGGGTATTATGAATATAACGCTGTGAGGCTCTGTGATGTGGAAAGGAGAGAAAGACAGAAAATAAAGAGGCTGTGGTGCAGTGAAGGAGGGTATGGTATTAATAAGCCATTGTGGGGATAATTGAGGAATGGGGGAGGGGAGAGCTCTGAAAGCCTTTTTTAAACTAACTCTCCCTTCAATCTTTGATTCACTTTCATCACCTCCAGTGTGGCCACGGTGATTGTGTGAAATCTGCAGGAGGGCCTTCAATTATTGCATCTCGTCTGTGGTCTTCATGCAGAGAGATATACACACACACACACGCACACACACACACACACACGCACACACATACACGCAAAGGCAAGCGTGGACGGAGACATACTTGCTAGCTGGCATACACATTTGAAAAATACATAATCTGTCTGGAACAATGTAAATGTACACTTTACACTTTACACACACACACACACACACACACACACACACACACACACACACACACACACACACACACACACACACATGATGAAGACCCCTTGATTTTATCCAAATGACAGGGGAGAAGGACAGAGGGGAGAACTGATACACAATGGATAGAAGGAAGAAAGCTGCGGAGACGGAGAAGAGTGCTGATTATTCTCTTTGTCTATTTTGTCATTAGCAGATGGGAGCTCGATAATGTACTGGGTAGTTAATGGTGGTCATACAATGGAAAATGAGAGAGAATCCTATGCATAATGACACTGTGAATGGATGAGATTTTCTACATGTGTGAGAATGTGTGAGCATCCTGTGGACACAAAATGCACACAAACACATAAAGTCCGGGTTGCAAAAGAATACGAGTTCCTTAGTCTTTCTTTGTCTTTCACTGTCTCTTGTACTCTTCTATTCCTCTTATTCCTTGCTTATAAACAAGTAAACGCGTCATGAAAGACCTGAAATACATAAGCAATACCGGCACATACATAAAGACACACACATACACACAACTTTCACTGAATATGGACTCATTCTAGGTCATGACGGCTCTAAGCCCTCTTTAAACCAAACCTTTATTTCCCCTGTTGCTCACTGGGAATGTGCAAGTGTGTGTGTGTGTGTGTGTGTGTGTGTGTGTGCGCGCGTGCTGTTTGTGTGAGTGCATGTATGTGTATATGCCTGTGTGTATAAGCATGGATGATGTCAATGTAAAACTGGATGTTTGTGTGCGCTTTTTTGTGTGTTGGTGTCTTCGTCTTAATTAAAAGTGAGGTTCAATTGAGTCCCAGTCACAAAGCAGCCTTTGGGAATATTTCTAATTATTTCCTACCTTTCACATCCTATTCACTCTTCTATATGTGATTACTGACAGCGACTGGAGATTAAGTGACAGTAGGGTGTATTTGCACACAATTACAGTTTGTCCAAGAAAGAAATAACTCCTGCACTGCAGTAAAGCAGGGAGTCAATGTTGAACTTTCTTTTCTTGCATACAAATCTATTAACTTTGTACTTTTTTAAAACAAATGTGAACATCCAAACATTAAATTCCCAAACTTCCTACCAGCGCTATGAAAAATCACTGACACACATGTGTGCTCATACAGCATATGCATACACACAGCGTTTGCCGACGTAGACCCCCACAAAAACACCTACAGGCATGCATGCTATACAAATCACCCCATATATTTTTAATACACACCAGAGGAGTACAAAGCACTAATAGCCTGTCTGCTTGCCTTGCGTGATTTAGTGAGCAGCATATTAAAAACCCAAGCTATTCATTAATATGTAAACTAGTCTGCTGTCATTAATATGGGGTTGGGGTCGAGGGACCAGTGTGCAGAGGGGGAGCTGTGGGGGCAATGGAGTCAAGGCTGCCAAGCCTTGGCTTGATTGAGTTCAGCAGCATCGTTTGATACCTGTGTGTATGTGTGTACATTTATACATGTGTGAATGGCTGTGCATGTCTCAGTGGCCAGTCAGGGTGTTTGTTGGAGGAGTTGTGCGCGTGTCTATGTGTGGGCAGGCATTTGCATTCATCCTTGTGCGTGTGTGTTTCTGAGGTCTCCAGGTCCCCAGGGTGATTAAAGAGAATAAATATGCTTGATTACAAATGTCCTACCTCCCCATCAACTCCTCTAATGTATGCAGTTTAATTGAGCGTCATGAGTAAAGTATGAGTTATGGAATGAACAGACAGGCCAATATCTCAGAAAGGCAGAAGTGGGGGTTGGGGGAAGAGAGAGAGAGAGAGAGAGAGAGAGAGAGAGAGAGATACAGTTCATTAGAAAAAAGTGACATCTAATCTTACAAAATGCTGGTATCTAAATCAATTACATTATGCAATATTGCCAGAGTAATCAGTAGCATCAACACCTATATATCCATTCATACTAAAGCATTTATTTATGAGGGATTAATAATTTTCATTTCTTCAACATCCATATCATAACATGTCATGTCTTATATATTATGAATTTTCCAAGATCCAAATGTTACTTTTTGAAGGCAAACCTTGGACACATACAATATTAAGAGTTGTCAGGTGTTATGCATGTGCTGCACGGTGGCAAATATTGTGGCATCTGTTTCATTGAATTTCTCGCTGATTAAGTGTCAGTTTAAGTAATATTAAGAATTGTTTTACGTCATACAGACTTCTTAGCTATAACTGAACATTCTAACTAACCATTTATTTTCTTTTGCTCCAAATAACTGTGCCAGTACTACCTGTGTAGATGGAAAATACATGACATACCCTTTGTGTTAGTAGAGTTATCCTAGAAAAGACAAAGCTGAATCGCCTGCCACCAAATGCATACATCTTTGTGTAGGTTCAATCACTCATCAGACATCCAGCAGCAGACGATCGGGCATCTCTATATACTTGCTCCCCTTTTTTCCTGCTTATGCGATTCATGACTCAAAAGAGTGATACAATTCGAACCGCAAGTTTTGGGATCCGTTGCCCCCTTAAGTTGTAACTGCACACATTCACATATTCACAGAGGCCCTGGTCCTTAGCTATGTTTGGTCTAATTGGCTTATTGTCTTGAGGAGCCAGTGACAGAGGAGCCGGTAGGAGGCAGACTTTCATCGGAGGTTAGATAGCCAATTTCCCCGTTTCCCTGTCTTGGCCTCAGCGCTGCGCACACACGCGGCAAGCCCTCTCTGGAGGGATCATTAAGAGTCTGGCATTCAGACTCTCTCTCTCTTTTTTACACACACACACAAACACACACACACACACACACACACACACACACACACACACACACACACACACACACACATACAAACAACACCACACTCTCTCTCTACAGGTCAACAGCCAACACACATAGCTAACCTTTCGAGGAAAGTGAAACAAGGTTGGTAAGAGACACCTTTGCATGCATTCGTAGGTACACCAACGTATAAATATAAACCCACAATGCACTCAACTGAAAGCTTAGGTGTGCACAGCAACACAACCATCCACACACAGGTCTGTAATCACATAGTACTCAGATCATTCATATATTGAGGTACTTGCTGCATAAATCATTTAATTGTTTGGGTGTCTACTCCACTGAATGCTCAGCTGTATCTTAATTTGTTATTCCAAGTAAATAATGAAGAAAAAAACAATGTCAATAGATTATATATAAGGTGTATTCTGATAATGCCACACACAGCAGTAGATACTCATTCAGTTACTGGATACAGCTCCTGTCTAACAAAGCTGAACAGGTCGGCAATCCACCACACACATGGTCAGACAATGATTTACACCTTTGGGCAATTCAGAGATCCCATTGATTCATTTAATGTGGAAGTCTGGTATGTTTGTGGGAACCCTGGGAAAACCAAGCTAACAGTGTCGGGTTTGAGACCAGCATCTTCAGCCACCATTGCACTCTATTACAATATTGCTATTTCTTTAGCATTTGTATGTTCAACTGACATGACATCCATCATAACAGATGAACAAAAAGTTTATTTTTTATTTAATTGCAATAAAATGGATGGATTGGATGGGAATCCCCATGACCCGAAGAATATATAGAAAATGATGGTTGGATGCATGCTGTATTATGCAACACCTTGGAATTTTCTGTTGATTATTGCTTAACTATAGACTAACTAATCCAGAACTTAAAAGGTACCTGCCCTACACTAGTGCTGAAAACCTTTATCTTGGATTATGAACTTTGTCTGAGTCTGTGCCAGTCACAGAGTGAGAACAGGTTCCCTGGTTCAGGAGGACAATGACAGTTGGAAATGGGGGTTTGAAGGGTTAGGCGGTTGTAGGGCCAACCGGCCAGTTTAAGTGTGGGGGGTGGTTGTAGCCTCACAGGCCATAAAAAGCCGGCAACCCTCCTCTGGGGATTTAGGAGTAGGACTATGCCCTGAGAGAGACATGGTACTACTAATTTACGAGCCCCTCTGCTCCTTGGTCAACAAAAATAAAACAGCTGGGGTAATTACTAATTCATTATTAACAGGCAGCATTATTTATGAGCGGCGAGAAGAAGGGCTACAGGCCCGTGGTTTCTTTGGTATCCCAAGCTGACCAGAGCAGGGATGATGTGGTGAAGACCCAGCCTGAGGCAGTCCTACTGCCTCTCTTACCCAGGCCTGATGCACCGTCCCCTGGGTGCAGGGCGAAAAAGGGCTGGGGGGCAGATGTCGAGAGCTGGAGAAAGCAGCCCACCACTTCTCTGTGACCAGCATCTATACAAGTTCCTATTATAAGAGCATAACAGATCCCCCTACTGATGGTATACTGTATTGTTTTGGCCATGCTTGTGTGTGTGATCGTGTGTTAGTGTTTGTGTGTCTGTGCACATACATACATGCTTTGACGTATTGATTCCATCAACATCTCCACAGGCAGATCAGCAACACATTCATATATAGGCAACATGATTTATTAATTTCTCCCAAACCCGGCACAGTGACCAAACAGGGCAAGAATTCTGCATACAAGAAAATAAGATATCTGGCATGCATCAATAGTCATTGAATCACCGTTTTTTTCCACCCACAATGGCACATTTCGAATGGGCCTGATGTTAGTCAGAATCAATCTTTACTGAGGTTTCTGTTAAACCCAGCCACATACTGTCACATTCTACAGAATTACAGAAAACCTCTTAACAGCAGAAATTCTAATAGCTCTCAGTATGATGAGAATACTGGTATTTTTAGGCATTTGATCCATCCCGAGGTTCATGGATTTAAAAGCTTTTGTGTTATGGCTGTGAAATGATACATTTGCAGGCCTGCTTAAAACTCAATTTAACCGTAGCTGCAGCATTGCCATAATGGCTACCCTCTATTTCCAGAGCTCTCCCAATCAATAACAAATTGCTGAAAGCACAAATGATTCCATTTTCTGCAAGGGGAAACGAGAATGATGAGAAAATAGGTGAAATTGATATGTGAGGGAATATTATCAATGTTCTAAATGTCAGCAGGATGAGGTACTATGACCTTTCAGGTCCGAGGGTGGAAAAAACACAAAGATAAACCCCAATATGCAGACAAAACAATCATTCAAATGCAACAAATGTGTAGACTGTTACCGATTAATATTTTGTAGCAATGGATGACTATCCAACAAGATTGGTATGAAAAGAGAATACTGGTGTAACCAAGGGTTTTTCTCCACTCGTTTAAGTTGATCCTGTCGACTCAGGTCCATTTAAACCATTATTACTTATCGGCCACATAGTTGGTATCTGGGCTGTGTTGGTGGACTGTGAAACACCAGAGCCTGTGATGTGGGAAGAGCAGGACTGGTTTTGCAACAGGAACAACATGGTAAGAGGTGTTTTTTTTATATGGAGATCTGTACAAAACATGAATGAATGTTTAATGTTGATTAGTTCTTCACATTATCCATAGGGATCTCCGTTTTGTTCATATCTTCATTCTCAACCACACTTGTGTTCCTTAGCTACAGCATATTCAGACACTGTAAGTAAATTGTCCTTGGTCATATCTAATAAATACCTGCATGGAGACACACAGCAAAACAACAACACACCAATACATGCCCACACCCACTTACTGGCAAAGGAACAGATAAATAGAGGCTCTTAACAGCCAATTTCAAGGTAAAGTAACAACAAATAAACGTGTTCATTACATGGACACTGAAAACAGCATATGTTCTTTACCTTCCACAAATAATACAACATTTCTACATTTATATAGCTATACAAACTAAATGTTGTAAACATGCTCTCTAACCTTTTAATTGAACACTTATTGTTCTGTGTATCTGCTGGTTGTGTGTGTGTGTGTGTGTGTGTGTGTGTGTGTGTGTGTGTGTGTGTGTGTGTGTGTGTGTGTGTGTGAGAGTGTGTGTGTGTGTGTGTGTGTGTGTGTGTGTGTGTTTCATGCCTGCATCTTGAAGGGAACATACAGGCCTTTGAATGCCTAGCTCGAGGGTCATGTATATGGTTGGTATTATGTGATGCTTTGTGTATTTGCAAGGACATGTACATTTGGGTCTTACACATCCATAGAAAAGCTGCCGTGTTTGTTTAGAATGGTAAACACTACTGTGACGTTATGAAAGGACATTAGGTACATCAGAGTAAGTGCCATGCACAGGTTAAATGGTTAAAAAATAGTATATAACCATATTCCAGTTCTTGGTACGTGTAAGGTGTTTCATTAAAACATGAAATGGTTTATGGTTGGTCATGTGTTGATGGAAATATCTAGCCCCTAAGTACTGGGTTGGTCCTTTCAACAACCCTGCGAGGAGGAATATCAACTTGCTGCATAAAATAAGTACATAACGACAGTATTTCAAGAAGGAAAATGTTAAGACACTTAGGTGCATTGGGCCATTTGGTCCATTGATGCTACTGTCACGAGGGAAAATGCTATAGTACAGCAAACTTCCTCAATAATGTGTGCTGCCTGAACAATTCGGCTCTAATCCTTAGTTCAAGTTTATGTTTTTATTTAATGAAGACATTAAACTTTGTCCAGGGAAATGTTACTGTGGGAGCACAAAAAAGCCTGGGAATAGTGCCTTTATTGGCGGCAAACAAAAAAAAAATTGGCAAATGGTCTTTTCACTTCAAAGGTTTCAAGGTTGGATACCCATGTATTGAATTAATTACACGTCTCCACTTAAAATGATGACCAGAACTTAATACAGCAACTTGTATTTGCTGTATTCTATAAATGCAACATACAAAGGTTAAAAAAGCATGAAGGGCCGGACTGGAAGCAGACTAATGGTGGTTTCGTGGACAATATTGGGTGTATTCAAAACGAATTGAACATTCAAGAATGAGAAAACATCCACAGTTATTAAAGGGAAGTCCTTTAACACTGAATGGTTCTTTGACTCCAAATTGAATGGCATACTTTTCTTTTTCATTTTACAAAAATTATGTTTCTATGCGCTGGCTGCACAAGGTACCTCCTGAGGCCAGCTCTTGGTTTGCATACACACAAAGATACACACCAGTCCCACTCATTAGCACTTATACTGGCTACTTTAAAAAAATCTCAGGCGGAACATTTGACTTTTGTTTCATTCACTTTTGTGTCATTCATTTGCGCCTGGAAAAACACCATTTTCTACAACCACCTCCAATGAGTCAATATTATCATTTCTGTCATTACAGCACATGTTCGTCTTCCCGCACAGAACAAGGCCACGGTGTGCTAATTTCTCAAAAGCAACTAAATAGAGCAGTGTGTATTGTCCTCTTCACGGCCAGTGCTCAGTAAAATCAATAATGACAGGGCACATAAAGCTCAGCCAAGGCCCTCTGAAACCTCGTTAGTCTAAATACCTCCAGGAGATATGTGCTAATAAATGAAAATACAATTAACAGCGCCCACTCTGGCTCCATTGGACTCTGATCTGACCATTGCAAGGACGTACCCTGCAGTGTTCTCAAACTATCCTGGTTAATTATATTGTCTAATGTGCGGGCCAGAACAAAATTAAAAGCATGCTAAACATAACAAGCATAACCTGGAGTCTTCTGTGCCCCTTGCTTTGGGTTGTAAAAACACATTTGAATCAGGCAACCGTTGAGCTACCCCGTGAATTCCTTGAGGCTAGTGATGAGGTGATCAGTGTGTGATGGGGAAGGTTTGGAGGTGTGCAATGGCATGAGTGTACTATAACAATTATATGGAAACATCTGTTGGATAACAAGGCTGAGGACAAAACATGCACTTTAAATTCAGCTCTTTCCTGATTGTGCCATGTTGCGATTGCAACAATTAGCGCAAATTCATCCAATCCTTGTAGATTCTGTGTGACAATTTAGTCACCAAACTCACTTCCTTGTTTCTGGTTGTGAAGATGCAGACATGTGCGTCTTCAACATCTTACATTAATCAACCAAAAACACTGCTAGGCAATTCCGTAATATACAGCATGAACAAATGACAAACAGTTGTCATTGTGGTGGAACACAAATGAAAGCCTTCAATAAAAGAACACTTTTCCACTGCAAAAAAAGAATCACGGTGAGTGACATTATGCATGGTTATTGGTACCCTTAGTGTTGTAAAAAAAGTGGATGGTGATTTGGGTCATGCCGGCCAGTTTAATAATAATAAATAATAATGCAGTGAAAACACCGCGGCAGCAACTACTTCAGTTTGTTGTAACCTCCACTCTGAATGGCAATATAATATATAAATAAAATACTTTTGTATTTGCACTCTTTGAATTTGTACTCCTTCCATGACATTGTATGAAATCCTCCAGAAGAGGTACGTCCGTTTGTTGCCAACTGTGAAATGGTGCATCCAATCAGTGGCAAGGAATCATTTTCCAATGCATACTTATCTTTAACAGTTAGTGTGTCTCACCTCAATGTTGTTATCTTTTCTTTTTCGCTGTTCTGTTTCATGAAAGATTGTTGTATTTTGTGAAACAACTTTTTACACTTACCTCATTCTTGGGACATTTTAAAGTGGACCTCAGTTGTACAAAGGAGAATTTGCAGAACATTCTGTCTCGAAGAAAAACATGATCTACATTTCCTGTTCATTCATAACCAGTTGATCCAGCTCAGTTAAAGATCTGTGCAAAAACTCTGAATGACCAATTCTGGATGTGTCTGAATTAAATCATAGACGATGATAATTAATGGAGTCTTTATTATAATGTGTCTGTCCTCTAAACCTGTGCAATGTAATTCAATCCCAGGATTCCCGTTTTATCACAAGATGTTCTTATTTCACATCGATGTTGGCAGAAAAAAAACTGAAGATAATGAAGACAACGAACAAAACAACCGAGCAACCCACATGCATCTTTCTGGCTCCCTTTTTCGAGAGTAACACACTGAGTGAGACAGACAAATGCACAAACACAAATATACACACATGCGCACATGGACCTTAGAACACCTTGACATCATGTGCTGCCATGGTGATAGTCTGAGTCGTGCCACGGCCAGACAGTTCATCACTGTAAGAGCACTTAGTCTTTGTTTGTATGCATGCTGTGTGTGCGCGTGTGTGTGTGTGTGTGTGTGTGTGTGTGTGTGTGTGTGTGTGTGTGTGTGTGTGTGTGTGTGTGTGTGTGTGTGTGTGTTAGCTAGCCAGTTGTATACAAACCACAAAGGGACAAAATGTCACCAACCATTAAAGAAGGAACATTTTGAGATTGCTTATTATTGTTTTACCAGAGCTTTAAAAATTGAGTTATACTACAAAATATGGGTCAAGAATGTCAGCTATTATTATTGAATAAAACATTTTCAGAAACACCCTTGTCAAAATAGGTGAAGTGGAGCGTATTGCAGAAGGGGAATAAACACGTACACTAAAAGTCTGTGTCTGTTACTACACAGTGGCCGATGCCCTAAGTTGCTATGAGGCTGTGAGGATTCCTTTAGCCTAAATCCATTTTTTCTTCATTGTCAATAGGTATGAGCAGGATTTGTGGAACGGACTAAACCTGATTCAGCTGGCTAAGTCTGGACTGTTTTCCTAAACCTGGTTTTATGTGGCTTGCTGTTTTCTTGTGTGCATGCGAACAGTGCTTTATAAATCGTGAAATGCTTCAGCGTATGTGCTTAAGCATTGGTGTTAAGGTGTGTTCTTGTGTCCGTGTGTGTAAGTGAATGCCTTCATGCACGCATGTCAGAGTGTGTTTGTGTACTCAATGCAAAAGCTTAATTTGTCTGTCCTCCCCAGAGGGAAATAATTGACCAGTCACTCCGGCCTCTTGCTGAGAGTTCAGACAGTCTAAATGTTGTGTTGAAATGTCTTGTCTGGAGTGGACTTTTCAAAGGGAATTAGAGGGTGTCTCAGACACCATATTACTGTAGAAATGTAGTCAGACAGTCTAATCACAGATGCTCACTGTTTCTTCCTCTGGAAGTTTCTTCCACTTGACCAGACCTGCCTCTGTTTAGCTGCCCCTGCACCAGCCTTCATCCTACCTTCCCTTTCATATGCATCTCCTTTCTCTTGATATGCTTGTCCATCTCTCTCTTTCTCTGTACGTTTCTCTCATCTCTTTTTCATTATAAGTCTCTTCCTGTGTCTGACAATCGTAGTACTTCCCCTCTCTCTTACACCCTCTTCTTTGTTTATATGTAGCTATATGTGGGATTTATAAAAAATGTAACTTTGGCCAGTACGGCCTGTGCCGGACATATAGATATGGGGAGTGATGTGAATTTGTGAGTGCTTTGCGTGTGTGGATATGTGTGAGTAAGTGCATGTGCGTGCTGACGTGTGCGTGTGCGTGGGCCTGGCATGTGTGTGTTGACCATGGAGGTATACCATGGGCCATTTGTACCGGCCCAGTGCGCCTACGAAATTGCCTCTGGGTGTGGGGGTGCTCACAATGTTCTGGACCATTAGCTCAAATAAGTCACAGCCAAAACTCTTAGTATCTGTCTCACAGGCCAAATGACAAACTGTGCATCCTCCTAAACCCTCGCTGCTACCAAACAAGCGGGAAGGGAGAGAGAGAGAGAGAGAGAGACAGAGAGACAAAGAAAAAGATTCCTACAGTACGGCAGATTTTTACCCCCAACAATAAAGCTCTAATTACTCTGTTGTGGTGTTGGGGCTTTATGTTCTCACAGATATGTGACACACACACACACACACACACACACACACACACACACACACACACACACACACACACACACACACACACACACACAACACACACACTGGATTGAACTGAAGACCAGTACTTTGTAACAAGGTAATACGACTGTTTTGTGCATTACCTTATTACTTTCCGTATGTAGCAAGGTCTCGCATGGGATAGAGGAATCCTGGTTATCTCAGGAAGATGCCCTGAGCGGTTTTCTAATTTTCTTTGTCTGACTGGTAGATTTGTACCTTCCTTCATGAGACTCCATTCCGCCTTATCCTGCCAGTACAAAATCACTACATATTCAATTGATTGACACACTTTAAGGATGACAATATGTTTAAGTAAAGCATAATGTAAATCGTACAATAAAGACCCTCATGTGAACACACACATATATCCACACACACACACACACACACACACACACACACACACACACACACACACACACACACACACACACACATCTGTACTAGCCAGATGATTATTTGGAGCCACATCTCTTTTTCATTGTTTATTCTGCCTTTCTCCTGTTGTTCTTTAATTTATTTTTCATCTGCTCATAGTGGTTGTGTGTCTGGGGCAGGAGGCAGAGCAAGCACTGCCCTCTGTAAGGATATTGTATTACTCGTATGCCCACGGACAACACACACACACACACACACACACACACACACACACACACACACACACACACACACACACACACACAGACAAAGCAACTCTCAGATGCATGGGGAAATACACTTGTACGCATTCGCACACACACACACGCATTCACACAAACCGTCCTCTAGAGTAAATGAAGTCTTAGAATTCTTGAAGGCACCCCCCAGTCAGACACAGACTTTATTTTATTCATCCTCCCATCGCCCCATTCTTCACTCGCTCCTCACCTCCTCGCGTCAATTTTGCATGTGGATACTCTTCCTTGTTGCCACCCTTCACCTGACTCCTCGCTGAGATCAGAGCTGGATTTCAATCCCCTCTTGGGGACACACAGATACACAAAGCACACAAATACGACACATGCATGCATGCAACTGGATACAGTACACCTGAAGCAGGTTTCAACTGGTTTCATCATATCAGACCATCACATCGCTTGATGTGTTTGGGTCCAGGATGTTTGGCTTGGGTTTTATCGAGGTGTTTGCATGTGTGTTTTTATGATTACTACGTCACCATCTCTGTAGAAAGAGTTATCATTGTTACAAGCCTGAAACTATAACTGTTCAGGTGTTTTTGTTTGTTTGTTATACCCCAAAAAGGGACGCCCACACAGAGGTTTTTAATGGAAATAAATACTGCCATTGGAAAGACAAAAACAATGCCTGTTTTATGTGCTACACACTATGACACTATAATTTAACCATGATAAAAAAAAAGTGTGCTTTACAGATATGACCCCAACTTAACAACCTCAGAGGAACAAAAAAATAACTTGTGTTTAAGATGCCTCCCGCTCTGACAGCAGCATCTGTGTGGGAGAGATACAGGCTGTAACTAACTCCTCATCCTACATGTGCAAGTGTATAAGTGACAACTACGCTCCAAAAGCCTTGACCAACCAGCAAAAACGTTTTAAAAAGAAAACAATTCATAGAAAATAAAGTGGAGCAGATATAGAAGGTTTAACTTTGTGTTTGCAGCTTGTAATGGTTGTGTGCAGTTCAGTATGAAAACATCTCAGTCTTAACTTTCACCACCTTCACAATGACGTGAGTTTCATTTATATACATTTATCTACATTGTTATAGGTGTTGTCATGATTAGCTGTGCTGGCCTTCATTCGTGCAGTAGGCCTACTCAATTTGTTAAAGTTGAAATGTTTTACTTAAATATATCTTGTAAAAGAAACTCAGTGGTGTGTTTGGAGTAGGTAGAGGTAGAAATTGGTGCTTTACTTCAGCAGCGACAGCCATCCTGTCTGAAAAGACACTTAAAAGCACAACCTACAGAAATTCCAACTCAACAGAACTCTACTCAACAGAAATCCCAGAGGTAAAGCTGTCGCAGCACTGGTCAATGATATGATTGCAAAGCAATGACTGCTTGTCAACCAAGATGTCAACAAAAAAACAGTAAAAAAAAAATAAGGATCTTGTGGATTCAAATATCAAAAGCATACATACAAAAGAATGCATGTGTATGGGTGTAAAATCATCATTGTAAAGCAATGCATCTGTATAAGAATGCATTGCAGAAACAAATTTCCTCACTTGGGATGAATGAACTTTCATCAGAGTACTACCACATTCATTAAGTGGGATCCAAGCCTAAGAGGGAACTCAAGTGCTGAAGCACTGACTTAGGAGGCAATCACATTAAGCCTGAGTTTTAACAGTTAAGACCTTTAACCAGAGAAACTGCTTTGAGTTGGAAAATGTGTGTAAAACAGTGAGTCGAACGAGCCTAACCACCTCATTTGTCTTCGTCTCTCCGCCAATGGAACAATGGCTTTTGTTTAACCTTGTTTGATTTCCCTCTTAGCGCTGATCCCCTGACGAAGAGGGCTATTATTGGGCCTCTCAGAGAGGCATGTTTCGCTAACGAGCGATCACTAATGAAGGCTTTAATGTAGGATTAATTACACTCCAAATTGAATGTCTAATTGCTTTTATTCCCTCCCGATGAAATATGCTCCGGCTGCCACTTCAATGCCATCTGTTGTAATTAGAAAAGGAGAGACACAGAGGGGGAGGGGGAGGAAGGTGGGAGATGGATTGTTAGGAGCAATAGATAAGACCTTTTGCAATCGGCAAAGTTTATTCTTTAGTCCTGTTCACAGATTATGTCTTTTGCATTACAAATTTGTCCCTTTCCTGTCAACCTCCCCTTTCTCACCTCTCCTTCCTCCTCCTCTTCCTCCGCTTCCTCCTCCTTTGCTTGCCACCTCTCTGATAGATGATGTGAGGTTATCCGCTTCCCCTTGCTAATTGCATCCTCTGATGAGTTTAGGCAACCACATTAGCTAATTGCATTTGTGCTTCTCAGAGGCGGTTTGATTGATAAAGTGCTTAAGATGCTGAATCATTGTACTGTTTGTTGGTTATTCATTTGAATGGCAGTCTATATAAACACACACAGAGGGGGCAGAAATGACAGTATGTGATTGATGTAGTGTTTAAAGAGATTGTTTCTGATCGTATTAAAGAATATTGATTCCTTTTAACTTGTTTGATTACTGAGAGCAATTTGGATTCCCAAGTTTTGTCTGTACTGAGACAAACACGTCAAACCCAGATTAGCAGGTTTTCTTTATTTACTCTAATTTATTCAGGTTTTACTTAATTTGTCGCCCATCTGCAGTTTTTAGTTTGCTCACTCAATTTATATCCTAAATAAATAATAATAAAAAATATTTTAATTTACAAACAGATGCAGGCAACAGAAAACCTGTTGGTTGATCTTGGAAAGTCATTTTTTTGTTTATAAATGATCGTGTGTTCAAGGAATACATTTTTTTTCTGTTGTTTGTCATATGGCCTTATATTTGGCGTGACAGTACAGAGAGAAAACAGTGTATAGCATGCCACAAAAGGCCCTCAGCTAGATTTGAACAGTGGAGGTTGCAGTTATATGGTATGTGTCTTGACCACTATGGGCCACCTGACGCCCATACCTTGTAATTACTGCAACCATGTGCTGTGTTTTTACACAAAAGCCAAGCAGGTGCTGTGACCAGGTTCCAGTTGCATTTCATCCTCAGGCCCTTTGTTGACGTGGCGGCTTCTCCTGTTGCCAGTTCACTTTAAACTCCCCGAAAAATCACATCTGGGATATGCCTTCATCATAATACAGTAGCACATGTAGAAGGCCAATAGGTGGGCCATAAGGCTATTATGGTCTATAATGGTATTATGTTCTCGGACTCGCATTAGCATCCCGGTGAATGGACGTGTGGCAGGTGTGCTTTGTAGCAGCACACTGCCTCTGTCCGATAAGACAATGACACAATGTGATGAGAAACAACGACGCTTGTCAGCAATTGTCCTCATAGAAAAGATGACACAGTTGTCAATAGACATGCTCTGTGTGTGTGTGTGTGTGTGTGTGTGTGTGTGTGTGTGTGTGTGTGTGTGTGTGTGTGTGTGTGTGTATTAGAAGGACTCCCCTAGGAGCAAATGGCTTTAAGCAACACAAGCGCCTGATCAATACATCAATATTCAGCTTAGGAGGTCTGACGACATACACACTCGCAAACACTCAACCACACAAGCACTTACACACTTATGCACAAAGATACACACACAAACACACGCTTCAGGCTCTGCTGTGTGTGACCCTTAGCTAATCAATTTTTCGCCACACGATAGGGACGCCACGCGCCGCCATCATCACTGCTGCATAATCAGACGGTGACACACAGACGCCCAAACACACACACACACACACACACACACACACACACACACACACACACACACACACACACACACACAGACTATTGTTGGTGTTATAAAAGATTATGGTCTACAAAGACAAAGATGGCTGTGATTAACATCTTGTCCATTCTTAGCCACACACGCACACACACGCACACACACACTTGTATCTCTTGACGTCACCCCTGCAGCCCCAGCATATTGGATGGATGTCAGCTTATGCCGCTGTATGTATTGTGGTTATTGTTATTCTAATGACTGACTGAAACAACAGTATGAAAACCAGGGGAGATGGAGCTTGTGTCTTCAGATAATCCGACTGTCCGCACTCTAGACACACCAATTGGTCACAGTTAGGGGTCTGCCAAGTCAGATAGCACACCCTGCACGTGTGTATGCTGAGCTGTGTGATCCGGTTTAAGTGTGTGTGCAATAAAGAGAGTGTGCATGCGGGAGGTGTGGGGGGGACTATATAACTGTATGTTTATATGACAACAGTCCAGATTTTTGACCAGTATCGAAAGAAAGAAAAATATAAAATGTACTTATACATGCAAGAAAAACATTAATAATTACTATTTTGGTATGTCCTGCAATATTAACCTAATTCACACTGAAATATTGAACATTTTAAAACTGGACGTAAAGCAGATAGCAGGTCCCTTTTTTAATGTGCATTTTCTCTATTAAACCTTCTCTCTCGTCCTCTCTTTCCCCACTACACACACACACACACACACACACACACACACACACACACACACACACACACACACACACACACACACACAGTGAACCGTCACTGTACACAAACCCATCCACTGAAGTAAACATAATTCAATTGCATATCTGGCTAACACGATTCAATTACACATAGGCATTTAAACCAATCACTCCCATGGTCTTCATTCAAATCAGTGACATCATTCTGACCATTTGTGGCACCACTTAGGCAGTAATGAGCCAAATGAAAACGGAAATGTGGCACTGAGAACCTCACAACAGGCTGTGGTGGATTAACGAGTTAAATGGGCGTTCTGTTTTTATGGTTCCGATTGATTGACTTGTGCATCTCTGGCAAACAAACGAATAGATGAGGGCTGTACTAGTGGTGTTGTTGAGCACTTTCATAACTTAACTGCAGTAATGATGTCAGAAAAAGAGCACATGTCAAAGTGGTAACTTTATGTAATCAGAACCGATCTAATTATCAGAGGGAGATGATCAAGAGCCATTTGGTTTTATTCATGATGTAAGCCTGAGATGGACCACATATAAACAACTCAATGGCTTAAAATGAGGTCAGAACACAGAGCTTTGGAGCGATTCACTTATATTTTTGCCGTGCTTTGATGTTTGAATACAACTTGAATTCGAGCCACAGCACTGGTCTCCGAACTTCCCCTTTGTTGTCAAGAAAATGTATCGTTTCGCGGTTGATGTCTTGACCTTATTTAGCATACAGATGCACATAGTGAGGAGGAGGAAAGCGTGGAGAAAAAAAAGTGTCTCAGCTGTCAGCAGTCTTTAAAATGGCAACAGTTATTAACTTTGAAATGTTAAAAGCTATCACAGTGTGTGGGGTTGCTGTACAGTCAGTGGTTCCATTACCGAAGTGAAAGTTAATTGTACCTTGCATGCATTCTGTGTATACTTTGTTTTCTACTGTGATTAAACTGCCTTTGTGAAAAACTCAAAAACTGCACAAGGTGATATTGACGGAATAATAAAAACAAAGCATACAACCTCAGGACTAATCCACTGATTCCCATAAGGAGAGAGGGTGATTGAACTAGCTGTAAAGTAATGAAAATAATAATTTCAAGGTTTAACCTTTTTATAGGGTTTAACCTTTCAGAGGTCACCAGACATGAGCTTTATTCCCGAGAGAGATGATGGATGTTATATTCACGGGCCAAGGTGAATAATCTTGCAGTCGTCATATACATTTAGCAATATATACACATCAACACTTCAGTAACCCCTGCAAACATATATCTTATGCAAAGACTTTGCTTGTGTGTGAAATATAAAAAAAAATAATCAATAATATTTAAAAGAACAGTATGTATTGCTCTGTGTGCGTGTGCTGGTAGTGCATGAACCTGCATGTGAGCGTGCCTCACTGGTTAGCTGACTCCGATGCACTGCACTGCTCTCATATGGCAGTTACAGCTGATATTGCTGATATATATTGCGGAAGCATAGCCCCCTTCCTCTGGTTGACTTTCAGGCTTTGTTAGCTCTTTCAGCACTTTTGCCGTAGTTTGCACCGTTAGCTACGAGCTGTTTAGAGGCAATAGAAGTGGTCCCGAACTTTTTTATGTCATTCAAAGCATTCAATTTATTCTATTGGAGCTCTAAGAAATGACTTGTTCTGTCTGGGCATCTATATCAAGCTCCTTTGTGTAGACTAAACCTCAAGTCAAGTGCAATACAAAAAAAAACAAGACAAAATACATAAAACAACAGAAATCTCAGATATTAATTGAGTTTATGTAAGCCATAAGCTTACAGATAGATTGCATGGTTTCATGCTTTCTGTCTGGCTTTTGAGGACTAAACTCTAAGGTATTGAAACATCAGTTGAACTATGTTTTTTAGTTTCAGTACATCACTTGCCCAATCACATGGCTCCTTTCACTTTAAAGTTCCATCAAAAGACTTCCTTTGATATATTTTGATGTATGGGTCAGCTTGTACCCAGTCCTTTCAAGGTGAAAAAGAGAAGTATATGTTTTTCAAACTTCACACAATCACAGATGAGACTGCTGCCTCGTTCATTCAAAATTGCTTTAACTTCTATAAGACAGGGCCAACTATTTAAAAAGAAAAGAAGAAATAATTCCAGTTTTTCTGCAATATATTTTTTGTTTAAGTTTGCAACCAGACATGTGGTTTTGAGTAGGCCAATGCTGTTGGAGAGCATTCATATACTCTGACACCAAGATGTCTGTGTGCTTTTCTAGGGAACTTCACTCAAGTTGTCACATCATCACAAGTGAACACAAACAGATGAACCAAATTAAAAGATTTTCAGAATAGCAACTGAGGTGAAAGAGAGGACAAAGAAGAAGTGAAGAATGATGGCAGAAAAATCATGAGAGGGAGATCATGGAACTATTAAAGGTGCTTAAAGAAAGTGATGAGTGGAGAAAAGGCACATTTAATATCTATCAAAGAAACATGCAATGTAGAATACTGCAGTGCAGCAGTAGCCAGATGTAGATGTAGCTGATTGCAAATGGACCAATCAGCTATTTTAAGCCACTGCTAACTAAAAAGCAATGTCGGACAACCTATTTAAATGCTAAAGTTATTTAACAGTTTTGCAATCTGATAACAAAATCACACAGAGTAAATGCATCTAAAATATATATGAACCAATAGTATGTAGATAATCGATATAATTCCAGCAGTATTCTGAAAATAAACCTGTTCTCTCCGTTAATGTGTGTTCATCTGTATCCCTTCTATATCCAACATGTCATCCATCTAGAGCGTTCATCTGAACATCACAGAGAATGTGACCAGCGAATAATATAGATCGCAATGTCCATAATGTGTCCCCTTACGTGTATTAATCAACTCTATTGACCTCACTTTCTCTCGGCACGCCACTCCGACTGTTTGTTTACCATTAGGGGCGAGTATCTTGGTTGTTCAATAGCCCACCTCCATCTGCATATAAACAATGAAAATATCAGCTAGGTAACAAGAGTGGGGACAGCAGCTCAATACTGCTATGAGAGGTCTCCAATAATCAACTGTGTTGGAGGCAGGCGGGACGCAGGCAAATACAAGCAAGCAGTATTGACAGGCGCGGGTTGCCTTCAATCAGTTTAAATCTACTGGCAGGGGCATCGGCCTCACTCTGTATGGGCCCAGAATTATCACTGATGAAGACATCAGTTGGAAAAAGTGAGTTGAGAGAACGACAATAAGGGAGGAGGGGGCAAGGAAGGTATAATGGCAGAGGCACTAAATGATACATTGTATCTTGGTTTTGTACTTTTGGTACTCAATCTTTTAGGAATACATGTTGCTCACCAATTTAATGACAATAAAATGTCAATAAAAATGCCAGTTGAGGCAAGAAATAGCAGCAGTAATCCTAACGGTTTGTAATTGAAAACAAAGGCGAACGGCAAAATAATTAACCAAACATTTTGCTGTAAACATCCAGATCAACTTCCTTGAGCAATTTTAATTTAATCTCCTAGATGTAGTTTTGTTTTGATAATCTGGCCAAACTATTGTGATCGTTTGAATCATGTTTCTTGACCACGGATTGTAGCAACTTTGGTAGATAGTTTGTGAGAGGTACAACCAATATAATTATCAACAAAAATAATATGATCCAGATTGCAAAAAAATAAGATGTTTCCCGTCTCAGAACATTTTACCATTTCATTTTTGGGGAAAAAATAAAACTTTGCACTTATTTCTCAAGCTGCAATTAGAATTAAGTGAACTGTTTGCCCCTATTTGAATCTTGCATCAAATGAATAATTGTACTGTCCATCATGGCAGAAATGGTGACCAAAAACTGGAGGGGCTCCCTTTGAATGTTGGAGAGATTGGATCAATTCTAGCCTGATTGCATGATACACACACTCACACGTCCACACACACTTCAAACCCCAGTGGTATCGAAGCTGCCAACACATCATTTACATAATCAGTTCTTCTTAGATGCTGGACTTCCTTGTTTTGGTAAAATATGTTTAACCTCTTCACACACACGCACCCACACACACACACACACACACACACACACACACACACACACACACACACGTTAAAAGTCACGTAGGGCTGCGCTTGGGTCATATTTAGGTCACACATAAATTGGCTGAGGGCAGAAGGCCTCACAGCTCCTAGTTTATAGAGGCAAATTAATTAGTGGGCCGTGCAGCACTGTGAAGTCAACACATTACTGATGCAGCTCACATCACATTGATGGCAATAGGATGTCTAAATATTACTAAATATAACACTACTACTCATTTCTCTGCCCTGGAGCAAGGGTCACTGAGAGAGAATAGAGTATGGTCAAAAGGTAAAAGGAGCAAGCCCAAGCGAAGACCGACCAAAAATATGAAATTAAAATGTCTATGTATAGAGCAAAGTTTTTCCATCTGTATCAGCTCTATTTCTGATGGACAAAAATAAAGAGATACTTCCCATTATAGAAGGTGAAAGGTGAAATAAGTCCAACAATAATCATGTTGAATAGTGTAGTCAATCGACAGAAAAATCTAATCGGCATTCATTTTGATAAACAATAGTTTAAGTTAAGTTAAGTGTTTATCTGAATTCACAGGCTCCAGTAACAAAAATATAATAAACATAGTGTATTATATGTTTTTCTTTGGGGATTTTTAGTGTTTTGACATAAAAAAAAATATATGTGGGCTTATTGCAAGAGATGAAATAGAAACCTCTTCCAATAATCTCAGCTTGATAAAAAAGAACACGGTTGACTGGAGAAAACAAGCAGTTAAGTCTACATGATTTTTTTGGGGGGGGGATAATTATCATCAGATTACTCATAATGAAGATAATCAATAGTTGGATCCTTACACTTTAGTATTTTGGCAACATTTGCCATTTGATACAAACATTTAGAACGTCTATTCACCTCTGGTGTCGCGTTTGCATCTTGAAGGGCAAGTTGTGAATGACAACATGGAGAAAGTGTGTCAGTCAATCAACAGTCAACACATACACACTTCTGTCCTCTGTCCCGTTCTGTGCTGCGTTGAGTGCTGAATCATCAACAGGAGAGAAACTCCCACTGCAGACGCTGTCAGTCAGTGCAGCGCAGTTCAGGCAATGACGGGGGAACAGTTGGCAGCTCGGGGGCCTCGGGCCAATCCAGACCATATGGCAGACGCTGTAGCACCGCTGTGTCATACTCTGGCATGTTTTAACGACCAATTAGGCTCATTAGGCCTTGATTAGAGACGGTGAAGCCTGGGGGAGTCACAGAGGGGAAAAGGGGGGGTTGATGACTTATCAGAGAGAGGATGGTGGGGAGTATGAATCAGTAATGATGTGCACTCGCTGCATGAAAGATTAGGAACAGGTGTTCTTTCCTTGAAATAGATTGACCAGTTGAATTCAGGTGAAAGCCTTGATCTTGTATTGATTACACTTATTAAATCCCTTCCTGTCATAAAGTGGAGATGTAGAAGAAGTGGGTGAGACAGGTTAAAGAAGGGCTTTGGATTTTGAGGTAGCTGGGGAAAGTCTACATCTGTTCTTTTTCAACTATCCTCTGACAAAGCTGATCACATTTTGACAGAATGTTGGAGTGGGATGCATCGCAGCACTATTCTCTGTGACCAAAATTACACTGATTGACACAGAGGGTTTCCTCATTCATATTATTAACCATGTGATATGTCTGTCACCGCTGATCAGATGTTGACAAAACATCAGGAAGAAGTGCATCTCACCTCTGCTTTTTTAAACTACCAAAACTGCACCTAATGGCCTAAAGGCTGATGTGAGGATTACAGGGGGAAACAAAGTTGACTGCCACATTCATGAAGTGAGATCATTTTAATATTGCCTTGAAGTTATCTCTGGAAGTAATCAGGTGTTTCAAATTGTAGATATGATGTTGCCTCAGTGTTTGGGCAAATACAGGGGAGTTGGGAGCGATTGAGGCAGAGACTGAATTAATGGGTGAGAGAGTGAGTGAATGAATCATGCTGAGTAATGGGGGTTGGAGAGAGTGAGTTAACCAAGTCAGAGTGAGTGAGTGAATGGAAAAAAACAGAGAAAAGCACACAGAATTTGATTTAAAATGGACGAGAGAAGGAAAATAATATGCCCTCTCTCCTCCCTAATACCATTTCTCAGCCCCTCCCATTGCATCTCTTCAAACACCATGTGGGTATGTTTTACTCCCACTGTTTATTTCACTGCTTTTATGTTTCATATCACCATCACTGGACTGGCCAAGCATAAACAAACCATTTACACGCAGAGGAATGTTTTTTGACTGATAGTGAGTCTCTACATCTGTATGTTTTCTGACTGCTAATCGCCGTCATCCATGGGCATTTAACAGTGGAGGGTGTGTGTGTGTGTTTTTGTGTGTGACTGGTCTGCAGGGGATTATGGCTCTAATGATAATTCTACATATGGTGGCTGGATAAACCTGCCCGAGCACTGAGATCATAAATCCAATCTGAGGATGATAATCCTTTTGCCAGATGAGGAATTAATATCAAATGTTTTGCAGTGGGCAGAAAGAGAAGATGTGTTTGTGGTGGTGTGATACTGAGGAGAGGCATGTTTACCAAACAAAAACAAAAGAGAGAATAGCAGAGTGTATTTGTTTATGTATGTCCGTTGGTCACATTTCTTACTTTCTTTTAACACACATCAAATAATCTATTCCTGCATTAATTTCACATGATAGTCAATGAATAAACGCATCCTTTGCTTTTAACTGAATTTGTATTTAATCAGGAGTCTGTATTCCAGCTGCCTACAATGTTTGCATTCAAGAGAGAGTGGCATTTTTTTCTTTCTTTCTTTTTTTTATTGTGTGAAGTCACCCTGCACTAATCCTACAGTGTTGTTATAAAGCTCAGGGCCATGGAAATGGACAGGGTGTAAGACATGCAGAGTGCATATAAGCCAGATTAACACTGAATCACCCCCACAAACATTGTCACCATATTCAAATTCATATTTATATCTGTGTTCTGCTCAATAGGCTGTTCTGCTGTGGTGCGGTTTCTGTGTAAAAGTTCAGAAGAAAAAAATGCTGGGTTATGGTATTTAGTGTAGGAACAATTACGCAAAAAGTATCACAGAGAGTGAGAGAAAAATAGAAAAAGAGCATATGAAGAGAATGGAACAAAGGGTTGTTAAGAAAAACGATGAGAAACAAAGAGGTGAGGATGTTATTAACAGAATCAGATAATAGTGCTGATGGGCTACAGAAACTGAGATTTAAAAAGAGAAACTGGCTGGGTGAGAGTAGTAGAGCGGGGTTAACGTTCAGAAAGAGAGAGATTAAGAGTCAGAAAGAATGACAAAGAGAGAGAGAGAGAGAGAGAGAGAGAGAGAGAGAGAGAGAGAGGTGGGAATTCAGAGTAAGGTGAGAGAAAGAGTCAGAGTCAGAGATAGAAATTCAGAAAAAGAGATGTGGAGAAAAGAGTTGAGAAAAAAACAAAAAGAAAGGGGGTGGGGGGAATTCACAGAGGGAGGGAGGGAGAGAGAGAGAGAGAGAGAAAGAGAGAGAGAGAGAGAGCTCCAGATCCAGTGTTTGACATTTCACCTTGCTCAGTTGATAAGGGGTGTCACCCTCTGGTCCTCAGGGCTTTGACTGCTGTCTGCAGTCATCACCCCTCCCCAGCACAGGAAACTATTGATCAACTAGACAGCACTGCCTCGGCTTGTGTGTGTGTGTGTGTGTGTGTGTGTGTGTGTGTGTGTGTGTGTGTGTGTGTGTGTGTGTGTGCACGTGTGTGTGTGTGTGTGTGTGTGTGTGTGTGTGTGTGTGAGAAAGAGAGAGAGAGTGAGTATCTGCGCTTTGCTGTTAGGTGGGTAAAGATATGTGTACGCTGTGTGTGTGTGTGTGTGTGTGTGTGTGTGTGTGTGTGTGTGTGTGTGTGTGTGTGTGTGTGTGTGTGTGCATCTGCATGCTTATTTGTTTGTTCCAGGGCCTAAATACCAGGATCTGCATTGGCATGTAATCGTTCAGTCCTGAGCAGCCTCCTCTCTCTTTGTTTTTACATCTTCGCCTTGCTCCCTGTAACGTCTTAACTTATCTCATTATTTGTGTAGTAGGAAGTCCATTAAGGTTCTGTGGCTTTGGCTGAGTGGAGTGAGAGATCACAGGGCTAAGAGACAGAGACTGCCATTAAAAGCCACAGTACTCACTGCTGTGTGAAGAATGGCTTCACACACACTTCGATGTACTTAGACTCAACAGCAGTGAAACAGTGTGTTGCAAAGGCTTCAATTACTGCTCCTTTTCTCTTTCATGACTCCATATTTTTTTCAAAATATTTTGGGGTAAAATTCATATGCAATTTGTCACTGTACTCTGTATGTATCTAAGACTGAACTGCTGCAGTGAAACTGTTAGCCTAAGTGAATTGTGGTTGCACTGGGCAGCTCCCATGTGTACAAGTATCTAACTGGAAAGCAGCACGTCATGGGAGTATACAGGAAATACTTTGTCAGCTGACTTCTTCTGGATAAATATATATTATCCTCACACAAATTACAAATGTAAGCCATTACAAAAAGCCGTATCTGTCTGAAGAAATTTTAAATTACATTATCGAACAAATGTTTTCTCAAACATGATTCATTTATCAGGCTGATGCCTCCACTGTTCTGCCACTGACCAGCTGCATTTCAGGGAAGAGGCTCTGTTATCAGCAGAGACAAAAGTGAGAGTTTACACTTTGTAGTCTGTATATACAGAACGTGGACTTACGCATGTATCTCCCACTGGCCTGGGATCAAATTCAACCAAAGGTATTTTTATTTCAGTTTTTTCCTGTTTTGCCTTTGTACTGTCAAAGATATAAACAGGCTGTCAACTCCAAAACTGATATATACCTTAAATCAAATGTATAAAGCCTTTCTAGCAACATAACTGTGTTGGCAGTGATATGAGTTTCTGGGCACATATACAAATAGTTGTGTGCAGTCTGTGACATCATCACAGTCACACAGCATCAACCTCCATCTACACTGATGCTGACTGCGGCATAATATTGTCACAAAGACGGGAAAACAGAGAGAGAGACACTCGGTAGAGTGAGATAGCTTGACCTTCTTTTGGATCCAACTCAGATGTAGATTGGAAGGTTAAGTACTTCATTTCCCACAATGACCAGGCTTGATTATTATTATCTCCGCCAGGAGAATCATGCGATCCCTCTCGTATGAGCGTGCGTGTGTCTGTGAAGGAGTGTGCACCTCTGTATCTGTCCACAGACTGCATAATATGCCAGTTATGGCTGCATGCTCAAGGACTTATTGTGGTTGCGGTGACTCACACTTCCTCAAAACACCTTTTATTGCCTGTTGATGATGCCATTTACTGCCTGCTGACTCCTCACTCTCTACTCTTAACCGGCCCCCAGCCGGGGAGGGCATCTAGTGATGCCACAGCTGAGTACATCCAACCCCCCAGCCGCTACTCTGCCACCAGAGACACAGTGGGGGGGAAACAGTGGGCACACCTTTATTGTTTTGGAAGGTGGGTTTGTCTAAGTGCTCACAGAAATAGAGTACATCGGCGTATACACTGTATATGCTGCCTGAAAACATGTTAATAGATGAAAATATTTTCTGAAGAATTAAATGAATATTCACACAGCTAGTCCAGTGCTGTATGGGGTTTGGCCACAATGTTATATAATGTAAGCAATAGTGAGGAAGGGCAATTCAAAGTATGGTGAACTTCAGTTGAGATAGGATGCTGCACAACAGTGAAGAATCCCTGCCTGCTACTATATGATCATCCAATGACAAATATTGGTGTCTAAATATAAACTGTAAAGGATCTTACAAAATCTTAAAATCTCGACACATTGATTTTCATTCCATACTGGCTTGAAGTGAAATCATTGGCTCTGTGCTAGGTAGCAAATGTATATAAAACCCAATATGTTGTGCTTTGGAAAATTGCCAGCTGTATTGTAAAGTATGTGATGTTTACCTAATGGGCTAAAATATGCTGAACCGCATATGTGGTCCTCTAATGGTAGGGCTTACCAGAATCATAACACAAAGCTTAACCAATGTATCAGAGCCCACGCGGGCATAACTCTCATACCTAACCGCAATGCCACACTTAACCATAACCCGAGTAATAACCTCAGCCCTAAACTTAACCTCAGAAATATTGCACCATGAACTTCTCTCATCTTATTCTCACTGTGGGGTTATTTGGTCCTCACAAAGGTAGAAATATAAGCGCACACACACACACATATAAACACCAGCATTGGGGGGAAATAAATGATGCACCTGCACACAGCATTGAGAATTCCTCCAGAGTTGGATGGATGCTAAGGCCTGCTCCACTCTGCATTCATTGCGTGGCTCAAGGGAGAGGAAGAGGAAAGAGAGTGAATAAAATGTGGGCAAGCGCAGACTCATGTTAAAAATGACACAATTAGTTCAACTCTGAAGTGCGTGTTAGTCGCGCATGGCTTCCCTTCTTACTCACATGAGGTGATCAGACAGGCAAATACTCCCAGGGCCTGGATGTATAGTCAAATGAACCACACTCATATGCACACGTACACACTCACACAATCAACAAAAAGGGTATGAGCACACTTAATACAGCAACACAGACACAGCATACTAAAATACAATCGCACTCCCCCGCTCTCGCTCTCTCATGTAGACTTGCGTAAACAGGACTAAAAGCGCCATGCTCTGTAATTTGTGACACAACCTTTTTTTTTTTGAGAAAAAATATCCACATTCCTGAATTCCTGAAAATAATGCAGTAACTACAGTAAATCACTCTGCTGGTGTGGAAAACACTGCTCTAATTCCAAAGCCTCTCACACTGAAAAATTGATCTTTATTTTCAGGGCAATGCACTTTGAAACAAAAGGGAAAAGGAACTTAATATGCAGGAAATGAAGAAATGAAAACTACAGTGCACGGAGCACTTTGAGTTTGCACTTTCAAAGCCGGGAGAAACGAGCGTTTGAATTCCCCCCAAAACCCCCACCCCCCCCCAAGAGATGGCAAGGGAAAGGCAGGGCCTGATTTTATTAATTTCATCTGTAGTTATGTTTCTCCTGAATAAAACATTAATACTCCCAGGAACAAGGGAATAACAGAAACAGAAACAAAGACAGCTGCTTCTCTTTTAATTAGCAAGTGCAACTCACTCTCTCTCACTCCAGCCGACCCAGCTATCTATCTTTGTATCGCCCCTTCAAGTGTTCCTCTGTCAATCAAGCCATCTTTCCCCTAACTGGAATGAAAAGGAACTCTTTGTCAACTTTAGAATCATAGTGTCTTACTTTACGACGACATCTTTAGAGTTTCACTCCATAAATAGTGCTAAAGACTCTAATGTGCAATGCAGAAAAATGCATCTGAAAATTAGTTTGTGGTCTGAGAAAAGTTTGTTCATGTTGCTGCTAATTCTGGACAGATTTGCGGTCTTATAAACACATAAACAGCAATGTTGGGTGTGTACTGACTTCATTGCCTGTGTAATTCCACTTTTCAACAGAATGCATTAGTGTAAAATGATCCTCACTGGACAGAGTTTGAATAGATGTGTGCGGGCAATCAAGGCACATGGGAGTTAGAGCTGAACTAAAGTAATCCAAATAATCAACTGGAGAGGAAATCACACCAAAGCAATTAGTCCCTGTGGAAATATTAGACAAATGTGATAGTGATGCCACAGCAAATAAAATTACCATAACATGAGGTCACTATAAAGTCAATAGTAATATTGGATTTGTACAGCGATGTTCATTAGGGGAAGGATTGCGGGTTGCTAATGTTCATGCCTGCAATCAATAAAACAGAATTTTACAGTCTTTTGACTTTGGAGATAGTAGCGAACATGCAGCCATGCTAATAAAAAACCCTCTACTCCAGAGGCTAAAGGACAATGTATGGAAATAGCAGGCTAATAGCGTTGTAAGGTGAACGCCCAAAATCCATAAGTTCTGTGCTGGCATAAGAGATATCGCAGAGATCATAATATTGAGCTATGGAATCAAAGGTCTCGAGAGCGCTTTTCAGGGGTGGTTGTGCCAGCTCAAACACACTGTACACACACACGCACACACACACGCACACACACACACACACACACACACACACACACACACACACACACACACACACACACACACACACACACACATAGCATTCACTTACACACACATATAGTCTCCTCTGCCTTGCCCCAGGGTGCAGCCAGTCTGAGATCACACTGGCAGGTTCACTTGTAAAGCTACAGCTTTAGGCTCTCAGACAGAGAAAACTACAGACAGTTGCTTCTGCAGGTAGAAACGCTGAGCTTGAAGAGTTTCATTCCAAAACAAGATATTCCCTGTTTGAAAATGTGTGACAAAGTGATTGCTAGCATGAAAGTGAAACTCACATTTGAATGTTACTGATGTTATTAGCTTTCTTTCGCCTTTTACCTGTGGAGAAGTGTCTTCCAACAAAGTACACAGTTTGTACTGTGGGATTTTCATTTTAATTTTTTTGTTTTCTTACACTTCTGTATCTGATGCAACCCGATGGGATGTGCTCTGAGCTCTTTCAGTGACTGCAGCGGTTTGACACTACTTTGGTAATTCACATATCTGTTTTCTCGTGAGTTCCCGGTAAATCTTGATTTTAAGTAACTCCAGACATAAGTTTGGCAAAGACATGAACTAACATATGCCCATTTTAGATTTGAAAGCAGTGTGTTAGAAAAAAAAATATTCTGTTCAATTCTGTTTCGAAATGGAAAGAGACGACGTGCGGCGGCGGGTTTGAGAGAGGGAGAGGAGGAGGGAAAATGGATGGAAGTCTGGGGCGCAACGAGGGGTGAGAAAGTCCCACGAAGAGTGAAGGGCCTCTGTAATGATTGAGAGGGATTATCCAAAAACTCAGTGGACTGGGAAAGAGAGAGAGAGTCAGAGAAAGAGGTAAGGAGAATAAAAGTGAGAGAGAAAGTACTGTATGAAGGGCAAAAAGATGAGAAAGTGACGGGAGGTGTTGTGTGTGCATGGGTGTGTGTTTAGAGGCTAATTCGGAAATAAATTGTTTCAATCAGGAAATGAATCCAGGCATGGGTTTGACACAACTATAATAGTAATATACTAAATAATAAATGCACAATGCTAAAAATGATGTGGCATTTAAAATTTTAGAAGGGTCTTTTTTCCACTTTTTTTCACAGCGGTTTCTCTCGAGTTCGGCCCACAAACAGCATTACCATTTAGTCGTAGCTCGAAACAAACAGGATGCAAACAAATATTACTCAACGTTAACAAATTGCTAAGAAAAAATAGATATACAATTATCCAGTTATCAGTATCCAAGCAAAATTGATTAAATAAACAACATTATATGAACACATATTGAGGTTACGCAGCCTTGGACAGAAGAATATTTTCCATCAACTTTAATAACATAAACTGATGCTTTAGAAAAACCAGATATTCAAGGTTGTGAGAGAGGATGAAATTGAATAGATCCGAACTTTGCTTTGCAAGACAGCAGCAACATATAGAAAACATAAATAACAATCTTTCTACAACTGATACAATAATGTCTTCTGAGGTTTACAAATCATCATTCGGCTGTTCAAGGGTGGCTAAGTTGTTCCCCCCTTCATACGCTTCATACTTATATACATACACAATATACAATAAACAAGATAAATATACAAAAGACATTAAAGACAACAGAGACAAAAGACAATTAAAGACAACAGTAGTCAAAATAGTGGAAACATGAGATAAAATCTTAATTTGTTTATTGTTTTAATATTTTATGTCTCAGAAATCAACTGCAGTAATCTGAGTGCTACACTATGAGATGTATAAATAATTATTTTTCTTCCAATATAGTAATTTAAATATAGTAATATACATATTTTTAAACTGTATTATCAACCATTTTTGCAATTAAGTTTTTTTACTTAGTTGAACCTTGTATATTACAATATACATTGTGAAAAAGAATATCCAAATGTATTGTCCTGTTTTTGTGTCGAATGGAAATGCTGGCAGCTTTGTGCAACATAAAAATGAAATATTGAATGTTGGATATATATCATCTCTCCCTCTATCACTCTGTGCTGTGGTCTTTGTGTTTCTGTGGTCTACCTATGCCTCCTATTGGTCTGATCGCTGCAGTCCACAACAATCTCAGTCATTTCAGAGCAGACGGAAGGAGGAAAGGGAGGGAGTCGGGAAAGACAGATGAGAGACAGGGAAAAACAGGGGAGAGAAGGGAGGAATGATGGTCAGTGACGGAGTGGGAGAGGAAGAAAGGAGAAAGCATGTGGGGGGAGGGTGTGTGTAATAGAAAGAAATGGGATGGGAGGAGGCGGGGTCGGGGAAACTGGGAGGGAGGAAGATCTTATGAATGTTGACCACTGTCCCTCTACATAAATCTGCACATTAACTGCATCAAATGAGGCTCCCCATGTTTTCTCATCTTCTCCTCCCTCACTATTCCTTTTTTCTACCATACACCCAGCCCATCACACACACACACACACACACACACACACACACACACACACACACACACACACACACACACACACACACACACACACACACACACACACACACACAGACGCACACACCACCAGCGGTCGCCATCTCGCATCTGATTGGGCGATGTCATTTATAATGTCTGTCCACATCAGGGGACAATGTAGGGACCGCAGTCCTAACAACACTTCCCCCTGTCACGCCCCAATGCCTGATGGGTAGAAATAAACCAACTGCCATACCGCAGAGAAAGCGACAGTGTCACACAGCTAATATCGACTATGAATAATGACACATTGCGATTACAACTGTTCTGGTTCTCATCTGTCTGATAAACATTTGGAAATTGAAAAATGCAGAGGCGAGGTTAATCTGGTTTCAATGAATTCAGTGAATGCAACGCAGAGAGAATTGAAGTAAAAAAGAGAAGTATGCATTATTGTTGAAAAAATGTGTTTGTTTTCTTGTATCTGTAGGAAGCACACATAGGTACAAGGAAAGACTAGAAGAAAAGGGTCAGAGGAAAAGGTGTAAAAATCCAAGAATGTGCAATAATGATAATATTGCAAGCAAATTCAACCGTCAATACATATCATGAACGAAAAACAATTGTGTGTCAATTATGGACAACAAAAAGGTGGGAGAGCTGAATGTGTTATTAGACTTAATTATCTCTATGTATAATATACACTATAATGTATTTAAAACAAATATACATGGTAAATATAATTTCACCACAGCAATAAATTGATTATGCATCTGAACTCTTTACATTTACATAATTGTATTATTAAATTATATTTACAAAAACAGTACTTTTATTTATGATGAAAGACATATCTGATTAAATATATATATCACATAATTGCATTCAGATCACAATAAATAATAATAATAATAATATAATTAATTAAATGAAGATAAATGTAAATTATTTATTTTTCCTATATTCTATCTGAAACATTACCAAATATCGTGTATGTGTAGGCCTGATAAAGTAGAAGAAAGTTTCTGAGTGCAAAATATAATAATAGTAAAAGCAATAATAATAATAATAATAATAATAAATCATGCATTGTGTATTGTTTAACAGATGTACAAATAATGTAATTTCCCACCACTACATATATCCTTTTTAATGTTTTCTTTCACATTGATTTCTGTATTAACGGCTATAAAAACAAAATTATTTAAAAAATCCCAGACACAAAAAATACAATGGTGACATCTTAACATTAATATTAGATATATACGTTTCACTGCATGTGAAACCTACACACTTCTATTCTTCTGTATATTCTCATCACTTCAAATGAAAAAGACATGAAAGATTGAGCCATGCCTTTGAAGCAGATGCCAGGGCCACTGACTCCCTCCCTTATGCCGCTGCCACCTCCTCAAAGGCAGCTTGACTCCAACACACAACTCAGGAACATTAAACGGGCCCAACTCAATTCTAATGACCCTCTAGATTTCTGACCACACGAAAAGGGGGCAGCCAACAATGCCTTTTCAACAATTCTGGTTTTCAGTGGTGGGCAAACAATCTCCATGTATAATGAGTGTGTTGTTTGCCACTCGCCCCTCCTGGTCAATAATTACCAGCCTTGAAGCCTGAAGTGAGTCTATTTCAGGACGGAAACCCCCTGGTTCAACAAGCTTAACTCGGCCATAAACACAACGACTTTTTTACTCTCTCTCTCTCTCTCTCTCTCTCTCTCTCTCTCTCTGGGTAATCCCACTTTTGTTGGTTGTGAAGAGGAAGGTGAGGAGCAACAGGGAGAGAAAGAGCTGAGGCCAAAGCCAAGCAAAAGATTCACGTCACAAAGGATCAAGAGGGTCATCTCTCTCTCTCTCTCTCTCCCTCTCTCTCTCTCTCTCTCTCTCCTTGTCTAATCATGTATCTTCGGACACCTTGTGTTGCCGGTTCGGCCTGAAATCTCAGAGACCACAGCACAGGTATTTAATCCATGTGGTCACACGTCATATGTAAATCTCCTGGATTGACCAAAAACAGTTGAGTCGATTGTTTGGTCGTCCCCAGGAGCTGCTTTATGCTAATGTTTGCATCGATGCCTACAAAGCCACCGCCTCTGTCCAAAGGCACATCAAGGAAATGAGAGAGCAAGCCAAGCCTTTGTGTGCGCCGTGTACAATAAAGGGAGGATTTAGAGGCCTTGCCGGCCAACCGCAGGGGACGGACAAAATGAATGAAGTGAAGCGGAGTAGGGGTTGGGGTTGGAGTTGGGGACTCTGCCACGGCGGGTTGAGGGGGTGGGGACTGGCTAATGCACCCCCTCCATAACCCCGCTACCCGCCCCGTCTCATCGGGACAGCCTATATATAACGCAGACACGTTTGGTCTCTCCAAAAGGTCACAAAAGGGTAAAACTTAAGAGGAAAGATGAGAGCGCTGCTGTCATAAAAAAAAGAAAAACGTGTGTAAGGGGAAAATAAGTGGCTATTCCTCTTAAGCCGCAGATAAAATATTTCAGATTCAACGGTGCAGTGTCCGGGCCACCAGGGTTCTGGATTTATTGCTGAGGTCAAAACGCAGTGCCGATCAATAGTCAATCAGAGTTATCAAACACTAATTATATGAAGACAGTGTCCAGATGTACTGCACTGATTGATTGTCCTGTATGTGTTATTTCTCAGCAGAATATGTCTAATAACTAGATGTCTGGTTATTAAATGTCTTAATACAAATTATTATATTTGAGGAATTATCTATTGAATGGTTTAATTTTGTTAGATTTTAATTATTTGTGTAACATCTGTAAATCATGCTGAATATAGTTTTAAGCAAACCCAATAATATAAAAGTAATTAGGAAATGATGATGTATTATATGTAATAATGTATTCAAGTTGATGTTGGTGAATTAACAAACATGCAGAGGCATGAATGTGTGCCAGATTACATTTTTACAGGCAAAAATAACACACACAAAATTATTTCTAATTATGTTTTCCAATATTTCATTTAGTATCCAAATAAACATCAAGTATAAGCAGAAATGGAAATTGAGCAGAGACTTCATTCTATCTGTACAATCTGGAGACCTCACAGATCGGCTTTCAAAAAAGAAAAATAATACTGGGGGGCTGCTGGAGAAATGTAGTGTAATGGAAGCACTTAATAGACATGAAAGGTTTATACTTGAAAGCCCCATCATCCCCCTTAATGCATATCCATTTGTTTATTGAAAAGGGTCTTCATTAAAAACAAGTTGGAAAGGGGAAGAAAAATGAAAAATAATAATTATGTTGATGGCTTAAAATTGCATCAAAATTAAGATATTTATCAGAAGTGCACTGTAATCCCTTAAGTGCACAGTGAAGTTCTTTAATAATGCCACAGACACAGCAAAAGCAAAAACAAAAGCAACTCTCAGAATCTCCTTTATTCCTCCTCTCTTTGCTTTGTTTCACCATACATGTATCTTTTCAATCAGGCTTTGTGTTTCTCTCTCTCTTTTGCCTTTTCCCTCCCTTTTTTCCTTTCTTTTCGGAAATGGTCTAATTGCCCCTGAAAAACAGAAAGGGGAGCAAAGGAGAACACCCTCAAAAGCAAATCTCTTTGAGATTGAATTTAAAATTTCCTCGCGTTTTTTATTACTTTCTCTTTTAAATTTCAAGGGCGACGGGACGATGAGGCTCTTGTTGCTTTTTCCCTCTGCGTCTCCTGACGGCGCACCGCAGCCAAGATATGCATCTCTTGACCTGTATGTTACATTCATAGTTCCACCAGTGACATCAGCAATGCCCAGACAACTGAAAGGAAAAATGGTGTATATGTGTGTGTGTGTGTGTGTGTGTGTGTGTGTGTGTGTGTGTGTGTGTGTGTGTGTGTGTGTGTGTGTGTGTGTGTGTGTGTGTGTGTGTGTGTGTCATGGGGGGTGGGGTGGGCCATGGGGTGATTTTTTTTTCTGCCCCCGTAACCATGACAACCCTCATCTCTAGAGCGGTGGAAGGGAAGGGATGGCGACTCACACTCTGGGAGATTCTGATGTCTGAGGTCCCCCTGATTTCTTTTGTTGTGCATTTATTGTGTGTGTCCACATGTGAGTATATGGGTTGTGTGTGTGTGTGTGTGTGTGTGTGTGTGTGTGTGTGTGTGTGTGTGTGTGTGTGTGTGTGTGTGTGTTGCATACAATTTGAAGAAAACATGTATTTCAACAGCAATTCAATTGTATTTCATTTGTATTTTCATTTTCAATAATGCCTGCCACTCCTGGTCAAAATGTAATTAAAAAATAACATGTTTAATTAAGATTATTATTATTTTTTTATCTAAAATGCTTGCAAAACACTAACAAATACTCTGTGAATATATTTTATATATCAATTAATTCAAACCCTCAGAAATGAGGGTAAACAGACTAAATATTCAGCTTTATTAATACATATGTATGCAGAGTTGCTGCAGATGAGTCAACCATTTATAATTGGTAAAATGTAATGTACAATACAAATTAAAATTGTATCTTTTCTTTTTCTCGCACCCAAACTGTCATCAAATGCAGCATGCCTAAATTGCCTCTTTTGCCATAAACATTTCTCAGATCAAATTCTATACGGCCATCTCTGAATTCATATTCAACGCAGCCCATCGTACGTATAGGCAGGAATACAGATAGGGGAATATGAATGTCAGAGGGAACATTTTAATCATTTGGCAGGGTTGGAAGCCCAATCTCCAAACATCCACATTTTGACACACAATCTCCCTCTCTCTTCCCGCCCTCCCTCCCCTCTATCCTCTGGTTTCATCATCTCATCTCACACCCTTCGTGTCTCAGGGACCTATTAAATCCCCCCTCCCTCCCTCACCAGTACACCAGTACTCTCTCTCTCTCTCTCTCTCTCTCTCTCTCTCTCTCTCTCTCTCTCAAATGTCACCTTCATTTTCCTGTTCATATTCTCGGACTGGAGCTTCCTGCCTAAGGTTTAATTTTTTGGCCCGCACCACAACCTCCACTTCCCAGCGTGCTCACTGTGGTCTTTCCTACCAGCACAGAGGAGGCTGATGGTTGAGAGGAGGGGATGCTGATGCCTGTGTTTATGTGTGTGTCTACAATGTGCGTGCATAAACGTGTATAACAAAACATTATTGTGACCGATATTGTTCCCCTCTTTTCCTAAACCCTTCTTATGTGGGGGTCATTTAGGAACAAGAATTGCACTTTATTTTAATCCTTTCAACCATCAACAAACTGACAAAATAACCGCTATTCTTACATGCCTCCAACTGGATCAAAGTTCTCTTAACTACAATCTCATGTTGTCATGGATTAACTGTTCATAAAAAAACAGCACTACGAATGGTTTGTGTTAGCGTTGATACTTGCAGGCTTGTGCAGTTTTGGCTGGGCAGAGTTCTTTGTCTGCTAGGCCTTGTGGAGTTGATCCCACAGTCTGGTGTTGACCTCACTTTTTATATAAAAAATAAAAAAATCATATACTGTGGCTTGTCAGTGCCGTCTTACCTATCAGCTTTTCGAGAATGAGACAAATCTACTTTTAAAGATGACATCCTAGCATCAAAAAATCTGATTTTACTACACAGAAACTGTTGTTTTTATGACAAAATGATCATGTTTCTTTGTAAACCAATGTGAAGTAAACATGTTTTAGATTTGAGTCCAGTAGCAGGGTTTTGTGTACTGTATCATAATATTGTGTTGTGAAAAAGTTGAGGTCTGGTTGGGTTCATCTTAGGATCAAAAGATAAGATAAAGGAGAGGAGATACTCGATTAGATATAACATAGCTCTTCTGTTTTCGTAGCTTTGTCTTGTCTCTCTGCAGAACACCGCTGTTGCCATCTTGTGAACCTTGTTTTACTGAATAAAAACACATCGGTGTACGGAGGCAGTGACACCAAACATATTTCTGTTTGATAATGTCACTTTGCTTCTATAAAGTATTGTAGTCTACCTTTACTCTATTCCACCTTCTCTCTTTCTCTCTCTCTCACACACACACACACACACACACACACACACACACACACACACGCGCAAGCACACTCACCGCAGGCTTTGCAGGCTCCAGCTGCTGCCAAGCACTGCATGAGGGCATAAATTGTTAGGTGTTGGCCAGTAATTCTAAAATGCAATCTTCTCTACTCCTTCCCTGCTATCTCTCTCTCAATTTTATTCTCTCTCCCTATTCAGTCTCCCTCTATTCTCTCTAAAGCTCCTTCCTACCTTGTTTGCCTTTATTTGACCTTTCTTTCTGCATCTCTGAGTGCATGCTTCTTCAGTTTTGGTTTTGTATTTCCACATGTCTGTCTGTCTGTCCATCTCTCTCTCTCTCTCTCTCTCTCTCTCACTCTCTCTCTCTCTCTCTCTCTCTCTCTCTCTCTCTCTCTTTATATATGTATATATTAATGATAGCAGGAAAAGGTCACATGATAAATGAGTGGCAAAATAATTCAGAGTGGGTGGGACTAGTGGGTTGCGTTTCTGAGTGGGGGCCTCCAGCCCACTGAGAGAAAACAGTGTCCCCATTATGAATAATTCTGAATTACATTTCTACAACTTTGCACAGAGAATTAAAGCGAGGGCATAAAGATAAGAGGAAAAAGACAAAGAAATAGAGAGCATGGAGTCAGAGATGGACTAAAAGAGTGAAAAATGGGAGATCAAACAGAGCAAGAGAAGAAAAAAAGTAGCAAGAAATTAAAAGAGAGGAGATGGGACAAGAGAAAAAGAAAGACACCCCCCTCCACCACCTCTCCACACCCGTGAAGAGATGGAGTCAAGGAGTATATGAAAGAGAGAATAAGAATGTGACAGAGAGATAGCAGGCAGAGGAAAGACTATTTGTCTGCTCTCTTGACACAATGGGATGATAATGCATTTTAAAGACAAGACCTGAGACTGGTTTTATGAGGGGATGGACACACACAGACACGCACACGCACAACAAGGGCGCGGGAGCCATCACCCCTCACACCCTCTCATATCACTTTCTTAGCACATTCCTCGGTCAAAACCGAGGAAGCAGTTCACCGGGCTCGACATTATTCCCTGTTCAGAGAAGCGGGCAGGCAGGGAGGGAAGGAGTTCATAGTGAGAAATCAGCAGGAAACTATGGGAGAAGGCAATTTAGAAGCAATCAGAGGGAAATTTGAGGCGGATTAGGCTGAGGGCTTATAGGAGCGGGCACCCGACGCTGGATCCATCTGTCTATGAGAGGCCTTCATCAGCAGTCATCTCCTGGCTGGCCAAATCAATCTCTTCTCCTCTCTTCTCTCCCTTACCTCTTTCCTTTCTATCCACTCTACTGTCCTTCCCTCTCTTCCACTTATCTCCCACTCCCCTCTCGTCCCACTCCCCAACATTTTACACTCAGGTTCAGAGAGACGGTCTTACCGAGAGCAAACTACAAAAAAGAAAAAGCTAAGCGGCCAGTGTGTTGCTCAAGAGCACATCAACAGCCATGTGTCCATCTGATGCGCTCCTGAGCACATCAGAGAGCAGACTTTCAACCTATGATGTGAAGGCCGATAACCACTAGGCCTCTGTACTATAAGCATTTTCCTCACTCTCTTTCTTCCATATCCATAGTGAAAAAAAAGTCTGTCCTTCTGTTCGCCCATGTGCATGCATGTGCTTGACCATACAGGCAATATGTGTGTAAATAATAATGTGGGAGTTAATATGAAATACGTCGCAAAGCACAGACTGTACCTTAAAAAATTGTAGGGCACACGGTAGATATCTACTTTGAAATGAATTGATTCAGTCTCCAGACACTATTCGCCCAATTTCCTATATTATCTTCTTTCTATCATTTACCATACATCAGTTATCATTGAGACTCATTTATGAGGCCTATTTCATCTTTAGAGAATTCTCAGATGATAGAAAACTGATCTCTTCTGCTTTGGTATTACTTTTGACTGGCCCAATCTCAGAGCGGGCAGAGTTGAAATTGCTATAATATTCTCTCAGTTTCAGCGTGTTGCTGCCATAGTACTTTGTATTACAACAGGACAGTCATAGGGTTGACTAACAAGAGAAAAAAAATCAAGTTAACTTTAAATGTTTAAACTATAAAGAAAACCTGTGACCTCTCGCAACAAAGTGCTCATTGGCAAAGCATTGAAGTGCAGAAGGCCAAAGCCAGGGCTGCTTAGTAGAAGACAATACATGGAATTGTAATTGACAATTTTGACTTACCACTAAAAAAATGAACCAGATTGATTGCTACATAAACATTTAAAATGCATGCTTCGCTCACTTAGCTGCTTATCAGATCTGCTTACAAAACAGACATCCACAAGGGGGAAATCAAGATGTATTAGCGTAATACAGTCTATCTTGCCTGTATTGCTCATCCTCTGTCCTCTTGTCCTCTTGTCCTCTTGTCCTCCTGTCCTCCTGTCCTCTGTCCTCTGTCCTGTCTTCCTAGCTGCTTTGTCTCAGCCGGTAAAGAAGTTTAAAAAAAAGCCTTGAGCCAATCGTGCATATTGGATAAAAATATAGCTGCAGTGTTTTACATGTTCACGGATGTATTGATAAAGTATTGGCTTTTTAATTGCAAATATTGTATTGCACGTATAAGCGTAGTTGCCATTAACTCGAGTATCCTTCACTTCACCTGGTTCCTTCCCCACAGCAGCCTATCTGCTTGCATTTCGTGTGTGTGTTTGCGTCTATGTGTGTGTGTAGTTAGAGGAGCTCAGCTCGACGGAGAGAGCAGAGCAAATGTGTGCTTCAATGTTATAATAAATTACATCAAAACATTAATACAATATACTAATACAAGTATCAGGAACGTCAAGGCTTATCAATACAACTTTTAAATATTTAGCACGAGATACTTCAGATAACGTGAAACACAAAAGGCTCTCGCTAGAGCCAATGCCGGTTCTGGGCCGCTGTAGAAACATGGCGGTGCAAGGTGGTGGGCTCCGTGGAAGACATAAATGGCATTTCCTAATCTAAGGAAAGCATAACGATTCTTAGTTTCGGGTGATTATATACCGATTAAAACATAGATATGAATATTATGTATCTGCCAATAAGCAACCCTAAATGTTACACACTGTCCCTTTAAATCAATGCATAATAGAGATAAATAATCGTCATCTCAATATTGATCAAAATAATCAGGATTACCATTCTGCCCTACTCAGTCGCCACCAACACAGTCTGTGACAGCAACTCCCAAGTGTGCGTGTGTGCATTTGATTAACCTTTAATTGCAGCAAGCCCCAAGCTGTTAAGAGTAATAAAGTTTTTAGTTAATCCTTCTTGTTATATGAAACACTCTGTTTGACTAAACTGTCATCCACACTTTCCAAAAATTAGCAGAAAGGATCAAGTAGAAGATCAAATGTGTTTGAAGGTGTTTTTAGTCAGTCAGACTTTTACCATCCCCTTATGATGCTTGAGGTTCATACACAGAGATATGGTTTGGTATATTTTCCGATACCGTCAAAATATAGAGGAATGTATATATATATATATATATATATATATATATATATATATATATATATATATATATATATATATTTGTTAGTTTGTAATCACAGTTTCATTGGAATCATTAATGCGGCAACATAAATGTGTTGCTAACATAATACAATCAACACATACCAATATAATTCCACTGAAAGGTAATAAACGACAACCACAATGTGTTTCTGGACAATCCAAAGAGAACCAAACCATATCTACTGTGCATTATAATTAAGTGTTTTTAATGTATGTATTTTCCGTTTGCAATTTACATCTACAAATAATGAACAAAGTTCCAATGCGACTAGCCGTAACGAACACTGTATCCTTCTCTACGTGATGATTTGAGCTAAATGCCGGTGTCATTAGCAGATGTTAGCTCATAGCTGGGAGGCACTGGTCATGCTTAACGGTTAGCATTAAACTGCTAACGAAGCGCATGTGAAGCCATGCATACATGACATTTATTACATTAAACAACAACACCCGGGTGCTGCTTAGAGCAAGACACTGATCCCTTGTTGGATAATGCATAATTACCCCAGACGTTGTAGAACTGGTACAGAGACACACATACACATAAATGCACACACACACACACACACTAATGTGGGAGGAGGCACCTTGACACAAGCACAGAGATACACAGCCAATGACTGACTAAGACAATCAGACTTCAGCAATACAACATTTGAATAATTTACAAACAAACATGGGTCACATTGTGTCACACACACACACTTATCACTGTGAATGCTTTGATCTACAGAAACATTTATTTGACTTTAAAGGTATTTGTGAATAGCATGTGGAGTGTGTTTTTATCTAAACCATCTTACAATACAGTCTCTCTGTCTCTCTCACACACACACACAGACACACACAGACAGACACACACACACACACACACACACACACACACACACACACACACACACACACACACACACACACACACAGTTACAAAATAGATAAAGGGAATTACACCCTATTTTTATTACATGAATGTTTGAATCTATCCCATATGTTATTAAGCCAAACTGGAAATCATTAGCATTTATTGTAAAAAGCTTAGTTGCTAAGTTGCTATAAAAAGACAATGTAAATGATTTAAAAGATAATGATTAGTAAAACAATGAGAACATAAGTGGTTGTGATTGTTTTTTTTTAATGTTTTATTAGTTGGGAAGTTTATAATTGCTAAAAAGGAATATTATTGTCAACATTAAATTATATTGTTTGAATATCCTTAACTTTTTATTGTTCCCTTTCTCCTTTAGAAACAGCATTTAAGATGAAGGCAGATCTGCATGTTGCTAAGTCGTAAACAGTGTTTTGTTATCAAAAGGATCCAAAGACAGCAGTCACGCTAGGAGTTAAAGAGATCCCTATTTCTTTGTATGCCTTCAGGCTACAGTGATAGTGATCTCCTGCTGAGATGGAATTAGCCATAAACTCATTTGCAGTGCCATGACCTGGATTATGGGAAAGGTGGGTCATGGCAGATATGACATTGTCCTTATTAATATTCAATCAAACAATGGAGGCTGATACGCTAGAAAATCAAAGGCTCAGCAGGTGGGGACTCGTCTAAGTTCTCTTAGCATTGAAAAAGAAAAAGGATTACTGTGTTGATGATCACAATGTCCACGACAAAAGCTACTGACACAACAACAAAAGCACGTTAAACAATAGATAGTAAAAGTTGAAACTGGTTGGAGAAATGAGTCAATGTTATACACAGTAGTCGAAGTGTAGTACATGCTATTTTCTTGGTAGAAGAGAAAACGCTAACTTCTTTTTTTTCTAAGGAAAAAAATAAATAGTCTTTTTATATTCATGGTTCCATATCACGTGCAAAACAACAAATCCAAAAACTTAGCGGAAGACCTTCTGAAAATGACAGTTACATGTGCCACCTCTTAAATGAGACAGCTTAAATGACTGAGAAGCCGATTGCTTCCAGTCAAGTCAATGTATTTGCTGTGCTGCATATTCATTATTAAAGAATCACCGGATGTTTACACGAGACAGAGGATGAAAAATAAGAGAGGTAGTGAAACAGAGAAAGAGTGTGCATAGCATGTGGAGGCCATTATTTTTGGCGTGCTCCAAGGCTGGGAGAATTAGAAAATATCATTCTGTCAGGGTGATTTGATAGTGCGATGAAAAATGTCAGAAGTGGAGATGACAAATCATGGTGCTGAGGAGAGGGGACTGGGAGACGGGGGATGTCATTTGTCATGAGTGCCATTTGACTGCACCCCTCTCCTCCTCCCTCTCCCTCCCTCCCATCTGCCTCCTCTTCCAAATCTCACCCCTTCTTTCGCCCCCCTCACTCCTAAACTTCCTCCTCTTTTACCTCGTTCGTTGTCTGCCTGTCTCTCCCTTCCGTTCTCTTTTCATTGTAATGATCTATTTGAACACATTCTACCTCATCTTTCTTCATCCTCCCTCTCATGCACCCTCACTCTGCCTGTCTCACCCCAGTATTACCTCAGTTTTCCATCTACTAGCATTAAGAGCAGTACAGTATTTCTAACTTTGTAACGATTTAACCCATCCCTGACTCAGTGCACAAGGAATAATATGTATGTATAGGTTTTGTTTTCCCCTCCTTGTCGCCGTATCTTTCTCCCACATCTTCCTCTACTTCCCCCTCCTGTTCAGTGGCATTCAGAGCAAAGTGCATTCATAGACTGATGCACACACCCACACTTCATATAAAGACATACACACAAATCCATGGTCAAAATGCCATGCCTGGTGACATTCCAGCATTTTATGTTTAAATAATAAAAAATGTGACATGTGGCAACTGAACCGAAAATTAGGAAGAAGAAAAAAAACCTGGCTCACACAAACACCCCGGTGTAACATAATTTGCAGTGATTGTTAGGAAAATTCACTCACACTCCTTTTTCTCCTGCTGATTGTGTCTCCCTCATTGCCCTCAATTCACCCTTTCTCTCCTGTATATCGGGCCCTCCCTCCCTCCCTCACCCGTCCTTCCCCCTTGTCCCCCTCCTTGGCCCATCAAAACCCTCCTTCCACTGTAGCCTCAAGCTGCTATGTATCTGTGTGAGTATGAAAGAGAGAGAAATGCAGAGAAAAACAACGAGCATACATGCATGCATAAATGTGTGGCGACTTGGCTGTGTGTATGTGTATAGAGGCTATACCTTCAGTATCTGTGTGTGTCTATATGTGTATGAATATCTATATTCATTTTTGCATCAGGAGGGAGGCAGGGGGTGTGGGAGGGGTGGGGGACTTTGCTTTGTTAGGTCTGGCCATCCTCAGTGTAGCGTGGTCTGTAGCACCGTCCAGGGCATTAATGCCGGGGTAATTAAGGAACAGCTTCAAGGTTGCATGGACACAAGACAATCCAGGCCTAATGAAGTATCGATCGGACGCATAGGGGCCCATGCTTGGACTAAGACAAGCTGACATTCATTTAGAGCAGGGCCACTGCAGGCAGAGCAAACACACACACACACACACACACACACACACACACACACACAAACACACACACAGCACATATCACAAAAGCAGGCTGATGACAATATAAGAGACTCAACGGCACTCGGTTTTAATCACATGGGAAACAATGAAGAGCCTCGTTTAGAGCCGCTGGGTTTATCTGTGTGCATATAAGTGTGTTCTCACAAATGTGTGCGTACGCGCGCGCGTGTGTGTGTGTGTGTGTGTGTGTGTGTGTGTGTGTGTGTGTGTGTGTGTGTGTGTGTGTGTGTGTGTGTACATCTCCCTATCACACTCTGAACAACCAATAGGAGGCTCAAAGCAATCTCCCACTGAAAACAGTACTGATTATACCAATGATGATTATGGTGATAATGATCATCCTACCATCAGCCCGGTCATTACTGTCTGTTGTATATAAAGAAAACGTGTCACACCTTACAATCAATGTCATCACCATTTTTCTCCGACAGGAGGGTAATAACCCAAATCAGATTTTCTCAACCTATTATATTTACATTTTAATTTTCTCACATTTAGTGAAGTCTGACAACCTCATCGAATGCAATTTAAGCTCAGGCTGCACAACACGATACCCATATAGACTTTTGTCAATTATTGTAGTTGGATATAGATCTGTCAGTGGAGCAGCTACTGAATCTACATTGATGTCATCATCATAAGCGTTATCTTTTCGTCAATAAAGTTAAATGTAAGCCAAAAACAACAGACACATTTTTCACCTTGTGTTCTGGACATTTAGCCGACAGTGTTGTGTGAGTGAGCAAGTGCATTGGAGGTTTCAGAGTCTTGCTCAGGGACACTTTGACCCAACACATGGCTGCTACCGACACAGTGGCCAGAAATCACTTATTTTTCTTTCTTTTTTTATGAAATTGTCTCCATTCATATCTGCCATTTCAAAAAAATGACATGTACTCTTGAAACTTTTGCCATAAAAGCTTAATGTGTGCAGCAGCATGACTCGGCTGGGGTTATGCACATTGTGTTCTTTGGACTGTACCTTTCATTCACTGCTGCGTGCTGTCTGCTCACAGGCCTACAGATTATATTCCAATAAAAAAGTTGTAGCTGTCAAATGTGACATTAGTCTATAGTTGCAACCATGACTGTCAATCAAATACTTAATATTTATATATAGGTAGTGTATAGAAACAATAATTGTACCGTGTAAAAATACAAACACAAGTAATCAGAAATCTATCATCGCAAATCAACCTTACTGACCTTAACTGACTCCAACTGTGTGTGAATACATACATGAGTTTGTGTGTGTGTGTGTGTGTGTGTGTGTGTGTGTGTGTGTGTGTGCGCGTGTGTGCGCGTGTGTTTGTGCATCCATAGGGTCCACTGTTACAGTTCCCACCTCAGCCAGAGGCTTGATGATTATGTCTCTGATTGACATATGCTTGGATTCACATCTATTGGCCTACTTCTGCCCTGATTGAAGACTTGACTTCTCATCTCCAGACAACTTTATCAAGGCAGTAATGGTCAGACAATCAGACTGACAGACAGGAACAAAAGAATAAAGAGGAGAGAGAGAGAGACAGAGACCCAGAAAGGACGGGTTGAACATGAATGATCTTGATTGTAATGGGTATAAGTGCTATTTTTCTTGAAAACATTGATGCAAAGACCCTAAATCTCCTTCTCCCACTCTCCCTCTGTTCACACACACACACACACACACACAAAAAAAACACAGATGTTAAACCATGGCAAAAAAAAGAAATGGGAGTATAACTTTGCCATCATAACATTCATAATTGCACGAAAACTGCACTGCTTGCACTCTTTACTCCCACGACAACAGCGCTACATGTTCAGTGCCTATTATTTCTTGTCTTTGTATTCAAATGTATTTAAATGATAGATGTTTAGATCCACTCCGCTCTGGCAAACAGTCTAATGCTGAGAGCTGCGCAAAGATGGGGTACTGCTGTCCAAGTTATATCTATAACCATGATTTTGAGGACATAACCCCACTCTCACCCCCACAGTCCAAGCAACTTTTAAACCTGCAGTTAAAGCGCTGACTTCACATTACTATGCCTCCCCCCCCTCCCTTGATCTGGCGGCGTACTGTGAATTTTTGAGCAGCGCCAAAATGCTCTCATTTTAACTGATCGCTCCAATCATATGCAAATGTGGCAGGCAGGTGGGGGGATATCTTTCAGCGGTAATTGGCGGTTTTCTAATGGAGACTTCGGGTGTCAGTTGGAAATATGTTTTAAGCCTTAATGAGTTTTGACGGGTCAGATCAGAAAGCGCCTGGCATGCAACTGTGTGTATCTGTGTGCGTGCTTGTGTGTCTGTGTGCATGTGTCTACGCCGCCGCACAGAACCTGATGCATTTTTAAACAGCACCAATTACCCCACATAGTGAGTTTTACTGAAACATTTTTATTGTGTAATACGCGCCACGTATAGAGACATCAGCATTCATTACACTCACAGTCACAACCAGGTGATATCCAAGGTAATCCAGAACAAAAGGGGAGAGCGACTCAAAACGGATGCTAAATGCAACTGACTCAGGAGGGTCAAATATAACCTTTCATATGATAATAGCATGCACTCACAACTTCGTAAAACTCATTTCAAATGTTTCATAAAAATGTAAAATGAAATAACAAAGGATACTTGATCAGAGCGTTTTAAAAAGAAAGTAGCATTTTTATCTGTTAGCGGGGAATAAAGTTACACAGATATCCATATGATAGAACTGTTATGTGTCATGGATGCAAAAACATCAAGCCCAGCTGGAATAAATTGATTCAAATATATGTCTGTTTCTGTCTGTTAAAGTCTAGAAATCCATAGCCTAACCACAAAGTTTTGCCACAAAACATTCAATAATTATTCATTTTGCATTAGTCAAAATGCATGAACATCCGAAATCTCCCATTAATATGCAAGCATCACTATCCCTGCAATTTACAAAGCAACTTATCATTTTGCCCGGCAATAAAAGTGCAGCAGAGGCAACAGATTGCCTTGACACTCCAAGTGGTTTTAGATTTATTGTGCATAATAAACACATGAGCAGGTTTTGAATGAAATCATCCAATGCATCTACATCTAGTTTTACTTTATCTGTAGTGGGTGCATGTATAAACGAATGGCTGAGTAGACGGCGGTACTTCTGCACTCTGATAGATCATAAATCATGTGAATTATAAATCATGGTTTGTTTGGACGTAGGGGAGGGGGTTGAGGAGTGAAACTGCTGTCCAGTTTATAAAAGTGTGCATTAATAAGAGATGGCCTCCTGGGTGGTCGTAAATACAGAAACATGAGGTAGCAGCTGATGATTTGGATTTGGGGAATCAGATGATGACTGATTCTGCGAGGGAATGGCTGCTCACGTTTCTTCTACTGGCATCCCTGAAATGGACAATCTGACACGTTATAGTCTTGGATGTATTTTCACAAAGCTGTAATCCCAAGACAACAACATTGTGATTTAGTGGACTCCGGTGAGAGTTATAAACTACTTTGTCATATGACGTGTTCAGTGTGGTTATTTCCTTTTAAAAGTCAGATTGATAGTCTTTAAGTTCCCTATCAGAAGGATGGGATTTGTTTTCTGTGCGTTCTGTGTCTTATAATTCTATTTTACCTTTACGGTAAAATGTATTTCTTTGTAACTCCTGCAGCATGACTTTCCTGTGCTTCTCAGAGAAATTCAGATATCAAAAAGTTTTAGCTTAATTTCATTCAATTTATTTTTTTACACGACGGATCTCTTAAAGCCTGCTTTACCGAGGCCTCTCTGGGTCTGTGTTCTACCCAGGTCAGCGTGAGTGTTCGGCTGCTTCTCGCAGTCTAAAGACAGGTTGCTTAGGTTAATTGCTGACTCAAAATTGCCCGTAGGTGGAATGTGAGTGTGAATGGTTGTCTGTCTCTATACACCAGTCCTGTGTTGGCCCGGCGACCTGTCCAGGCTAGGCCTTTGCCCTATGTCAACTGAGACCCTCCCGCTACCCTGAATAGGATAATGGATGGATGACTGTAAATAAATATTTGCTGAAGACTATTCGTAATGTTATTGAGGAACATAATATCAATAAATGCTGCAGCCTACAATCAAGGCTGTCTGTGCAACTGAAGAGGTAAAAAGAGTGTATTTAGCAGTACTTTGCTAAACAAACCTCCATGTCAATTTATGCCATGTGGAAAAAGTAGGACAGCATAATCCTTAGCACAAACCCAATCTGCAAGATCTGAAGAGTACGTGATTAATTCTTTGGTATTAATCATGTAATTCTTTCATATAAAACAAAGCTTAAGCCTTATTTGCTAAGATATTTGACCTTGGCGCAGAGTTAAGACATTACAGCTTGGATTTAAAATGCATCTAAAGATTAAAAATGATGGTTGACTATTACTGAAGATTATAAATCCAAGGAAAATTGCTTTTTCATTATGAAACAAAACTGATTTTCGAAGGGAGCTGCAGGGTCAGGTGGTATATGAGGTGACAACTTGAACTAGAATGCCGGATACATTTAGAGATGGATAGGCAGGTTGGAAGACATAACATTCTGTGTGTTTTGTATTTATATTTTCATAATTTGCCCCCCACATTTCTCTTTTTTTACCCAGGCATAGAAATTATAGTAATACCCTTGTAAGAGAAACAACATTTGTTCTAAATTTATGCTTCACCGCTTGAGGCTATGCGGCACCTCAGACACACCGAGTTTATTTGATCTCTGCTCGTTGAGGGGAAAAAATCCTTTATGACTATCAAATGTGTCTCACTCTTTCCCCGTGAATCTTGTTTACCATTGCTGCCGTGTGTTTATCTCTGAATGAAAATGACTCTGGAGACACCATGCACTTCTTTGCCCCAACAACAACACATATTTCTTTCATTTCATGGTCTTTACAGAAAGTGGGAAAAAAGCAAAGTGAAAGTACAAGGTCGTTTTCAAAGACATCGGTTTTATAATTCATGCTGAAGTTTGATGCGGGTCTTCAACTTGAACCAGGGGCCTCGCAAAATGGTTTATTTAAATATATTAGTCGAACAGTTCATATCTTGTGGGTCCCTTCAATAGGAACCCCTGTTTTCTATTCACATACATATAATAATCAAACTAATCATCAAATAAACAACTTCCCTCAGCACAAGAAACACTAAAGCATTTGTGCAGGTTATACAACAGTCAATAATTGCATTGCTTTTGAACTCCCACAAACTGCTGTTGCATAATGAAAACACACACACACTAATCCATCTGATGTCAATAACGTCTTGACTGAAACTTTCATAAAATGGCCAATAGCAGCCTGGTTTTATACAATTTTCTCATTTATCTATTTCATTCATCTATTTCAACATTTACCTTATTTTTGCAAATAGCATCTGAATCAATGTTTTTTCCTTTTTACAATTCCAAGGTTAGGTTGAAAAAAGAAAGTTCAGTACATCTATCTAAACATCACAGCCTGTATTACAATAAATAAATCGTGAAGGTGTATGTGATGTGGGTCTCACAGGATTACGGGTGGCAAAACGACAATTTACCACTTCATTTGAAGATGCATTTGGTTTTATTTGCCTTGATTCGGCTACGTGCACTGTAAGCATAAACATGTTACATTTTACTTATTTGGATTAAAGATTTAATAACTGCATGTTAACATGCAGATATATATTTAGTTTTGCATTCAGCTGATGAGTTTGATAATGATAGATAAACCACAGAATATCGTTGTTATTGTAGTGGACATTATTATAGCGTTCCTCCATCTCTTTGGGAGGGCTGTAAACAGAAGGATTAAAGATTATGATGGCTGGTAATAGGGTTCCACTTCAAGGAATCACTGTGAAATGTCACTTAACCTATGAATTGCTAACTTTGCATTCAAATAATGAAACCCTGTTTTTGTATAAATTAAATGTATTATATTAATTTCTACTGTTTGTAACTTAAGCTCTCAAAGTCATGTTTCTCTCAGATGTCGGGGGTTGACTTTGAAGAATGGGGCATTTGCGGTGTAAAAAAGCGAGGTCTGGCCTCTGAAGCAGATGAGCCCAGGGGACAGCTCGACACGACACGCACAAACAACTTGTGTTGACCTTGTGGCTCTGGGCAAAAGGCCTTCAAGGTATATATGCAAAAGCCGTGCAGACAGCTCAAAAGGAAGAGTCTGCTTTTGAAGTGAAGTGAAGTGTGTGTGTGTGTGTGTGTGTGTGTGTGTGTGTGTGTGTGTGTGTGTGTGTGTGTGTGTGTGTGCGCGTGTGTGTGTGTGTGTGTAGGGGCAGTGTGCATTTTCAAAAGCAACCAAGGATACCCATAGGCCTGAATTCTATGAAGCGCTTTGATATGGGCATCTCAGAGTGTTTATAATTACAAACAAACCCGATCATGATCAAAACATTGCTCCAGAGTACAGAGGTGGCCAGGGAGAACTGATCTGACCCAGTGTGTGTGTGTGTGTGTGTGTGTGTGTGTGTGTGTGTATGTACCTACAGTATGTGTGTGTATGAGCATGAGCTTGGCATCGAAGCAACGGGGGTGGCCTTAGATCTCCCGTTGACATCATCAACTGTCGCCAACGTGAATGCGAGCAGTAAAGACATGCGATCAGCACGTCACACCTGGAGGGCTGACAGCCAACAGCGCTCATGTTTCTCAGCATGAATATTACGTGTGTGTGTGTGTGTGTGTGTGTGTGTGTGTGTGTTTGTGCGTGTGTGTGTGCGCGCACATGTGTATTTCATCATGGCCATGTTTCAAACAGAGCATGTTTCAAAGGGACGACTAATCCTCAGAAATGAGGCATGAGATCAATATTCCTATGTTTAATTGGATGCTGACTGATTTGGCTCAGGAATAGTCGGCGCGACATCCCTCTGTCATGGCAATAGAGGCCCACGTTTCTGCCAATTTGACTCTTGAGGAAAGCGTGTAAGAAAAAGGGAGACCGACAGACATGCAGACAGACAGACAGACAGATAGACAGACAAAGTAAAAAGAGTGGAATTGGGACTTGACTTCAAAGTGTTAGGACGTTATGATTGCTCCAGCCATTTAAGGAGTGGTTGGGGAGAGAGGAAAGCCTCAGGGGGTCGTCCCATCATCATATGCCCCACTTGCCGCTGTGATTTGGTGATTTTTGTCCGGAAGCCATGTTTTGAGAGGAGCAGGAGGGAGTTTGGGAGGAGAGGGAGGTTGAAGAGAAAAGAGGGGAGGAAGCCAAGGACAGAAGGAGTCAGGAAAAGAAGATGGGTGGTTGGGGAGGAGTGTCCGGGACCACTGTCAAATGGTTGAGGTGTTGCCATGGCGACAGTAATGAAGGGTCTCAGGACACCCTCGGGGGATGGAGGAGGAGGGGCCTGGGCAGGGGTGGAGGAGGGAGAAGGGAGAGGGGTGAGTGATGTTGAAGAGGAAGAGGGGGGTAAGAAGTTGAAAGCTGCAGAGGGAGAGAATATAAGAGGCCTGCAGGCTTTTTTTATGGTCAGACAAACTTGACTATGTTGACACACATTATGCTACAATGCTGGCATGGAAATGCACTCTATGATGTGTTGTTAACATTCACACATCACATAATTATGTATAAACTGTTCAGAAAAAGCACAACTCTGGTTTGCTTGCAGGGTTGTCTACATTGCATTTGCCACAGTAGACTGAATAAAATATACTGAATATAAAGGTTATTTTGTGTAAAAAGTAAACCTTCATATGCATGTGTCAATACGTTTGGATATAAACTTGATTAAGTCTTATATAAATGCAAAATATATCATTGCACATTATAACATCAGCAGTAAAAAACTCACACATCACTTTTAATAGCCAAACTAAATTAGAAGCACTGATTTATTTGTTGCAATTAATACCACATTTGAGTGTCAAAGAATTAAAAAAACTATTTTCAGAGAGCATTCTCCCTTCACTGCCTTCCCTTCCAACATTAGACACATTTCACACCTCCTTATGTTCTCACACCTGCTGCTGTTTTAATCCTATTTCGTTTTCAAGGCTCTCACCTTTGCATACTTCAAACTGAGTCTACCCTCACATGAATTATTGGTTGTTTACTAAATGCCTAAAAAAGTGTGGTCATCTGATAAACAACATCATTGTTTTTATCTTTAAAAAGTGTGTATGTGTTGTTGTTTTTTTAGCATTTTCAAATTGTTAGCTTGTATAAGCACAAAGAGACAACCAATAGAACATATACAAACATGTACCTGTCCATAGTCACATGGACACAAGCACACAGCTTACACTTTCAAGCGTAGGGAAGCAGTTCTTAAAAAGAATCAGATACAGTATGTTCATTATGTTAATTATGCATGGGAACTGTCTATCGGTTCCATGAACTCTGGCTCGGGAGTTAAATGGACCATGGGCCTGCTGCTGGTGAGTTTCCACATGTCGAGGGTAGTAATATGTTTTAATGAGCCTGATTCTCCCGGGAGAGACTACACTTCTTAATCTGCATGGGATGGGCGGAAGAACCTCTGGCTTGAAATAAGCATAACTTCTCCAATCCAGGGTGGCCCACAAATAAAATTTACAGAGCAGTTTGTGTCTGGGAAAATGTATCCTTTGTAAATATATTGTATAGCATGTGTGTTAGATCAAAGGGAGCAAAGTGTTTCCAATACATTTTAAGAACATTTTTGAAATATCACAAAACTAATGTTAATTAGGCGTGTTTCCATCAGCTGGTTTGGAGCAAAAATAAACTAGACTAACGCTTAGTTTGTTACAAAATTGCCACTATAGGCTACGCATGGTTGTGATACACCAGTAAACACAGTAGAAGACGTAGAGGTTTCGAACCTTGGCCATCGAACCCATCGACAATAGAAAAATGGCGGGAGGCCTTCAGGAATTTGTTTCAAGTTGGCAAGTTTAAATTGTTCTTTCATGCCAGCTTTGGCAATGTTTCATGCTGACCAGAGACAAAGACAAGCATTCACGCGTTGTGGGGATATCCGGGAGGATGCCGACAGCGGGAACAGCCCATCAGTCATGTGAACTGATTTTGCAACTAATTCACATCAACCTTTTTTCGACAAAGGTGAGTGTTATAAAAGTAATGTTTCCATACAGCTTTTCTAATACGATACTTCTGAATGGAAATACGGCTATGGTTACCTCACCATGGAATTTTTTATTGTGGCCAACAAAGAGCAACCATTTAAAATAGATGTTTTTTATTTCATCTATTGAATATATTATATTATATGATGAACCTTAGTTTGTTAAAAACAAAGTATAAGTTTAACTTACTGTCTCTGACTGCAGACTTGTGATCCATAAAGATGATTTAATAGAAAAACAAAATACAAACTCAGCTCATGATCAAGATAAACAGAGTTTTATAAAGAATGCATATAACTCTGATTTATAATTTACACTTTCATCTGCAACGAACTTTTGATCAGTATGCCTGTACAGTAGAGGGAGATTAACACCTCCAGCTTAACATTACATCTTATGCTTAGTAATGTGCTCAAGTATCTCTGCCCAAAGGTAAAGCAAATAAATAGATGTTAAAAAAAAAACACACACACACACACAAAAACAAAATATAATACTATGCTGTTGCCATAATATGCATTTTTATTTGAAATACTATCAAATCAGATGTGCATTTATTGCTGCCTGTAAAGCCGTCTAAGAGCCAATAATCTTGCCCTGGAGGAGATATTTAGCTGAACTTGAGCTGATCTCACTGTGTGGTCTCCGTAAAAGTCTAAACAGATCCACACGGCTCTCTGCAGCCTGAGATCCCTCATCGCTTATCGATAGAGTGATCAATACCTGGACATGTGGGGATTGACTAGGGTGATGATGATAGCTGCACAACCGCACAGTCAGTCACACACACACACACACTACTTGGAAATACAGTGTGGACACACACATAGACATACCTCAGACTGGTTCACACTACACACACTTGCTGTCTTTCCAAACTGATCTCAAAAGGCTACTTGGGAGAAGAGAAGGATTTAAGCTGAACAGAGCTCTAAATGTGTGTGCGTTTGTCTGTGTGAGTAAGACTGTGTGAACTGTGCATGTGCAGGTACAGTACAGTGTGTGCGTGTCTGTCCGTGTGTGCGTGTGTCATAACAAATAAACAGCACAATGGTTATTATAGACTTTCTAAGGCACCGCTTTATTTGCTCTACAGTGACCCTGACAGGGCAGTGAGTGACATTCATTGACTAGCTGACCCAGACGGACTCAGACCACAAGACACAGAATTTTACTCCATCAGTCACTTTTTTCCCCGCTTTTATTTACTGTGACAATAGATTCCCCTAAATAGAAGAAGAAGAAAAAAGCCCGCTGCTGCTCTTTAAGAGTCCATTGAAAACATTTGGCCTCAACTATGAGTTGAGACCAAAACTGGGTCATGGGTCTGTTTTTGGCAGGTCCCCACTGGACAAAAGAAGCAATATATTTTAATGAGTCCCAGCACCGTGATAAAAGATTATATAACTCATTTGTGTTCTGAAAAAAAGTTTAGAGACCTGTACTCAGACAGGGTCAAATAGGATTGATTGTTTAAGAGCGTTGTTTTATCCTACTTGTAGCACTGGACTAAAAAGGCTGAAGCATTTGGCGCGATCCAGTGAGGAGGTTTACTGTTCTCCTTCATGTTGGAATTGAATTAAACAGTTAAACAGTGAAACCCTTTCTTCACAATTCCTCCAAGGAACAGGCTTTTGTGGTGACTGGCAGAAGTTAAATTAAGGAATCTAAATCACTTTTCTTTTCAAGTTAAAACAAGCCCTAAAAATTATTTGAAAACAGTATTTCACCCTGCGCTGAAAAAAGAAAAATCCAATTAAGAGGAAAAATAGAGATAAACAGAAGACGTGGCAAAATTAAACATATTTTGAAGGTGCAAGAGGTGTGCACTGATCACCAATCAGAAAATGTCCTCACAGCAAAAAAAGGAGGGCACCTTAATTCATTAAAATAATCTCGGCATGTCTTCATGTTGGTTTGAGCCGTGACACACATCAAGGCATTGTTCAGGGAGGCCCAATAAAAGCAACACTGACTTAACAGGCAATTGTGTCTGTCTTGCTGCGAGCGCACTCTTAGTCACGGACAGTGAGTTTATTGGGCGGATCAGTGTCAGGAGCACATGCACACACACACACACACACACACACACACACACACACACACACACACACACACACACACACACACACACACACACACGCTGCTTTAATAAGCCCACACTTTAATTTAGGCCCCGTCACTACAATGAGGCTTCCAACATCAGACAGCAAATTGTTCTTGTTCAATGAAAAAAAAAACATCCTGTCTTCTTGTCTGGAAAGAAAGACTGGCGGACAAAACAAAAGGAGGAGGAGGGAGGGAGGGAGGGGGGAGACAGGGAGTGTGCAGCCATGTGTGTGTGTATTAGGGCATGGATTTGTTTGTGTGTATGTGTGCACGTGTGCAAGCGCCCCTGTCTACAGATTGTGTGGACAGGGCAGGGACAGGGAGTTGTGTGTGCATCCACCACATTGCACACCTGGTGCTTCTACCTATTTATATACGCATGTGTGTGTTTCTGTGTGCATATGCATTTGAGTGTACTTGTGCATGTGCAAGTTTCAAACTATCAGGCAGGTGTGTAAGAGTACTCCAGGCAGGAGTTTGTGTGGGTGTGTGTGGGGGATGCTCAATGTCTCTACAGCCTCTTGAATATGTTCAGTTAAATAAGCCGATTGTTCTTTAAAAGCTTAATCAAACCCTAATTAGCATAGCTGTAATTGCACTTGCCTCGTGGCTGTGGCCCATTGACATGGATTCCCATGTTAATTATTGTAATTGCCTCGCTAATGCTATGAATACTTCAAAGTTATGCAAATTGTGATGATGAGTAATCCACCAAGTGTTTGAAATGGCTGTCATTATACACACATGCGCACACACACATGCCATGGACAAGCTGATTGTGAATTGTTGGATGTGTTTCTTTCTAATGGTTACACTCACAATGACACTCAGGTGAAGATATACCACACAGACATATTGAACACATGTACACTAGCACACAAGTTAATACAAAGGGACACACACAGGCACTAACATTAACTAACAACCCCCCGACGCCGACACACCATCGAACACTTAGATCAAAGTGTTAAATCATAAAGATGAGATGCTCTCAAAGAGTCTAACACTTCAAGCAGGGTGGTGGTTGTATTAGTACAAAGAATTAATGAGGGCGCACAAATACACTAAACCTCTCACTCACAAAGTCTCACACACACACACACACACACACTATCCATGGCAGAGACGCATGTTGGACTATTCTATGGACTAATTACCCTTGGTTCATCTCTCTCATCTCTCTTACTCACTCACTCCCTTACACACACACACACACACACACACACACACACACACACACACACACACACACACACACACACACACACACACACACACACACACACACACATACACACATCAATGAAGGCCTGTTGACTGCTGTAATCCCATGCTAATACTCCAGGGAGTCAAATCAATGTGACCCCACAGTTTTTGTGCATAAAGCGGTGCTATAATGAGGTTGGTGTTGGAACACGACGCGTGTGCACACACACAAACACTTGCTTTTGCACAAAGGTTGATCTCGCTCTCTCTCTGAAGATTAATGACTAAGTAAATGAATCGTCTCTATAAAAGTGTGTGTTGCAAAACAGTGTGCAGTTGCAGGCATGCTGTCTGACCATCACAGACAATACTTTCCCACCCATTTAGGGAAGTCGAGGACAGAGGTACCTTTATTAGCTTTTGATATCATTTGTGATCAAAAATTTAATTTTAAACATTTTTAAATATCATTTTTAAATGACATAATTCAAGATCAGATTTGAATGAACGCTTGTTCAACAGAAAACCAAGTTCGATACACAACAAAGTTAAAAACTCTGTATATTGTGTTTCAGTCTGGGCTATTTGTAATTGAAATGTATTTGTATCTAAACTTACTTTCATGCCATACAGGCGTTAAGCTCCATTTTATATACATTCGAGTTCAAGTGCATTTCTTTCATATGTGCTTTTAAGTAAGCACACATTCAAGTATAGCCGAGCATATTTGCATAGTGTGTACTGCACAATGCTGTAGTAATTTCCACGATGTAATAAATATATTATCATGCTTTTAGGGCTAATTTGATTTCCAGTCGATGAAAATACCTAGCAAAAGTACTTCTTTATCACTACACTTCACACACTCTTGGGTAGTATATTGTGTGCTAACATATTACCATTTTTGTAATTTCCTCTTAATAACAGCAGCAGTATAAAATGTAAAATGTGTAAATATGTTTCCAACAGGGATGTTCACTGTGGCGTAGGAGGCAACAAAAGAAGAGGGCACAGGCACATATATTCACTACATACAAACAAAATCATCTACATACATAGACACATGCGTCACGTCACCCACACACACATACACACACACACACACACACACACACACACACACACACACACACACACACACACACACACACAGTGACACAGTCCACACGGACAGCTCCCAGGAGAGTGCCACTACAACTTCCACCACTTTATTATTGGTCAATTTGGAGGCTTCTTTCACGGGGGTGACATGGCTTAGGAGATGTCACAGCCCAACCAATCAATACCACTCTGAAAGCTCAGGACCCACAGCCAGAGTGTGTGGTTGTGCGTGCATGTGTGCGTGCGCATGTGTGTGAGTTGCTGAAAGCTGCAGCAGCTGCGTCTGGACTCTCCCCTTCTGACCTGTTTACCGGACAGTAATTACATGGGAAGAGACGTCCGTCCAGCTCCTGCTGACCAGCTCAACTAATGAAGTAAAGCACAGACAGATAGGCAAAGAGAAGGGCAGTCAGGAAGACAGGATAGACAGAGACAGACACATAGACCAACAGATGGCGAGATATATGGCCGGATACAGAAATAGATAGTATCTGTGTATTTGTGCTATGGATGCTTTGTTTCCATTCGTTTGTTTGCAGAGGTTTGGTTGCAGGCCTGTGTGTCTGCATATGCGCGTGTGAACGTGTGCATGTTCATGTACGTCTTGCACATACCTCTATGCGCTTAGATTTGCCATAGCCTGTGGCAGGATAGGCCTGACTAGTGGATGAACAAGCCTCACAGCGTGTTAGCAATCCCCGGCGTGAGTTTCCTTGACAAATCTATTGATTCTATGGATTTCCACCCAAAGTTGTGATAATGATACATCATGGACGGATTTGGCAGGACAGACTGCTGGGAGAGGAGGTGGCAAAGCAATTTGCAGCTGTAAAGTCTGAGGGGGACTCTGATTACTAATACCCCGACGAAACAAAAAGAGAAGGAGAAATATATTCCTTCATCTCTCTGTCCATCCCTCTATCCCTCGCTCCTTGGGTGTCTTGTTTCCTGGTGTGTCGATATGGATGTATGAATTTGTTACAGATGGATCCGGCACAATGGATTGGCTTTGCTGCTTTGTTAAGGATAAGGGCTGCGCAGGCATCATAGACTTTGCTGTGTTTAGCGTGTGAGCAGCAAGAATAGAGCTCATAGATAAACCCATTGTATGTATGTGTGCCGTTTTTCTTTTCCAGGCTCAGAGCATCTTATCGTAGCGGCTCAATCCCGAGGTGTTTTGTAATATTAAAACTATATTTCACTTTCTGGCTGAAAGGTATTTTAAATAAATTTATGAGTTCTTCTTTCCACACTACACTGCTGTACAGTGTTGTACATCAGCTGTGAGATTTAACAGCACACACTTTTTGGAGTTGTAGATTCCAGAGTGATGCAAGACTTTCAGTGTAGAAAATCACACTCCTTTAGGATATGAAGATGAAAGTTTCCAGGTATGACACAATGTGAGCTTCAAGTTTAAGGTGCATGTCATGTATTTGTTTGTAGCTTAGTTGGCTGGCATGTGTGAAACAGAGGCAGTTGTGCTCCAGCTGTGGCAGGTTAATTTGAGTTTATAATGTAATTCTGAGAAAAACCTTACAGTATTGGAACATAATCCCCATGAGTGAAAGTATACCCGAATGACTTTTAATTCAGAGTTCCTGGATAAAAATAACTATCTTTTAAGCCTCTTAAAAATGCTGAAAAATTACATTCTTGATGCGCCGGTGCAAAAACACAAGTTTGCATGAAAGGCAATAATTTATGGCCCATATTTCACTCTGATTAAAAACCTAAGCAGCGATTATAGCGTCTACTCAGCAATCTTCTCTGACATCAAGGCATGTTTTTTCCTCATTCTAATCCACTACATTATAATTATTCAGTCATTTCAACTTTCATTGGGGAAAAATAATCATCTTTTGGTTATGCAAATGATTGGGCCGTTGAAAAGGCCTTCCTTGGCAGATGGCTGGTATTTAAAATGGGGTCTGTGGTCATTTAGGTATTTCTGTCATAAAATAGATCTTTGATTTAATGAAATAGGGGCTTAGGCTCATTCTGAAGAATGCACAATACAATTACTTTATAACCACCATCTCTGATTTTAGTAAGTATATTGTCTCTGTGTGTACATCCATGTGCTTGTTGTGTTATTGTATGCGTGAACACTTCAGTTCTGCTGCATTTTATTCAACACTTGCTGACCCACATACACGTGCTTAATCACAATTTGCTTAGTATCTGATTGCAATTATTGATGTACCATGTTATTTGTTAATCCTAAATTACTTCTGCCCTGTCATCTGAAATTCACTGCAAAACAGATTGGAGAACAGCGCTTTTCTTTTTTTCACACTCTTTCCAAATTGTGAAAAAAAAATATTTAGACAAACTAAGAGTGCTAGATTGCTGTGAACATTTGAATGTTTTTAGTAATCTGAAAGTTACCAAATACATTCAAACGTTCACAGCAATCTAGCACTCATCAGTTTGTCTAAATAATTTTTTGTTCAGATAGTGAGGGGTATTCTCCTGTTTAGCAGTTTTTTTTTGCTTTTTTATTTTGTCCTCAGTCCTAAAAGAACACACAGTCTCCAACCCCTTTGTCTTTAAAAGAGAGTCTGGCTGCCAGTTGTTTTATCCAATCCCCAGCCGTTATAGCCAAATCAGGATAATAACACCTCCCTTTAAACCAAATGACCGCAGCGTGGGACTGCCAGCTAAAATTAATTCCACCTCTGACCAGAGGCGAGAATACCCCACTGCTTAACCCCCTCCACGCACTCACACACCCACAAACACACACGTAAGCTCTTACACACACACTTAAGCACTTACACGCACACGCAGGCTGATGCATGCATGCACACAAGCACAAATACTGAATATGGAGTAGTCCTCATTTGCACTCGCTACTCACTATTCAGTCTTGATCTGCCTGTCAGCAGACAGCAAGCGACAGCATTTGGTCAAACTGTTGTGCATTTAAGCAAATCGTTTTCTTTTTCTTATCCGTCTCTGTAATCTAACACTAAACTTTGAAATGATGAAACGACTGTAACAAAAAGTTACAAATGGCATACAAATTGGGGAGACAAGCTAAATTTGGCCTTCTTCAGCCTTTTGAGTCAAACATCAAATGATCAAGACGAGTCACAAAGGTGGCTTGTCATCTTAGACTTTGATTATTCTGTAGATAGCCTGTTAGACTGTTTTACGGGTACATAACTTCACCAGAATGGAAACTTTGAACTGTCCCAAAATGCCCATATATGAAAACTATTCACACAAAGCGTAAACTATATGAAAAGCACCAACACATAATATTCTGTGAAGAGGTACTGTATGCTGCTCCTGCTCAGCACAAAGCCTGTTAAAATGTGTACGTATTGAATGGAACACTTGATACCACAGCATTAGCTCCCCTCTCCAGCAATATTGATTTACAACATCGATATAGGCTGGCTCCCTCTTAATACATTTAAACTCTAAAAACAGCAATATGTCACAGCTACTTGACTGTGATTCTTCAAAATAAACACGATGTTCTAAAAACACTGCATGATGCGTGTCTCTTCAGACCCTTGGGTTTTGTTTTATTCTGGCTGGTTGTTAAGTGACCTTTTGTTAACTCGTATTTAAGTGACATTCGTTCTCCTGTCTCGGGGCACACTTTGTCTTTGTTACCAAGTGTTGCAACTATTCAAATTCCCATGTTCTTCATGCTTCACACAATCATCGAACCAATAGAGGCTCTGCCTTCTGCGGCCTTTAAGGTGTTTATGCGCAGACAGAGGTAGCAAATGATCAAGATTCATTGCCGTTCATTTGTCTTCACAAAACCAGAGGAAAGAAGTCCAGCTGCTGCCAAATTTGATTCAGGGCCCAGTGATTTTCTGATGAAGATTTAGAGGATGTGAGTAGTGTGAGGTGACTTTTAGGATTCAAACTTGTATACATGGGTCTGTGTAAAATTAGATGCAGGAAGCCACAAACAGAATTGTGATACTATTATGTTGTGTAAGCGCATGACTCTAAACTATGACATCAGCCAGGTTGTGAGCGTGTGTGTGTGTGTGTGTGTGTGTGTGTGTGTGTGTGCCCCCCCCCCCCCCCCCCATGTGTGTATGTGTTATTTCTAGGGCAAGTCTAAACTCTGTCATGTTGATTAGCTGTAGGTGTTAACACACTAGATACTGCCTCCGCTCATTCTCTTCCTGACTGATCAATGTCACTCTCTGTCTGGCTTCCTTTTGCTCTTCATCACTCCCCTTCATTCTCTCTTTGTCTCACCAGTGTATTATTATAAAATGGCTTTATATATTTATTTTTAATTTTTTAATGTGTCGTTCAAATTGATTTTGTAAGTGTATCAAACCATGCAAATGAACATTTCAAGTGTGTAAGTATATAAATACGTGTGGGCACAGTTTTGTGATGATATTTCAGCTTGTTGCTAATTGTTCCTTTTCAGCTGCCAGAGGGTTACAACCATGCAGGCATCAACAGATTGCATCCTCTCAGCTGACAGCCTCCCACCAACTGCCTTTGTGCCTCTGCCACTTGACATCTCCATTCGTTGTGTGTGATGATGTAAATAATTACACTCAATTAGCACTTAATTAATAATGCTGAAACAAAAGGACAAGTCCCTGGGCGCAGCTCGTCTCCTCTCTCTCCCTCTCACTGTGCATTGCTCTCTTTCCCCCCTCTCTCTCTCTACCTCCCTCTCTCTATACACACACATCAGGGAAAACAAAACATGTCAGCTTTTGACAATGTGCCATCTGTCCTCGAGCCAACAGATAGGCTTAGACACACGCACACACAGCTACAGCCCCCGAGCGCCCATAAGACATGCAGAAACACTAATCGGGTCCTTAGGCGAACATAATTACAACTTGCCATGTTAATTACCTAACAATTAGCGCTCGTCTCTTCCAAGGGGCAATCAATGAATTAGCTTGTGATTCCCTTGTTGAGTTGGCAGACAAGCCCTCCCATTCATGCTCTCCTCACTTCTCCCAATTACTCTTTGTCACTTTTTCTGCACTCACACACATACTGTACATGTCCAATACATAAAGAATAAGCATCTACATGGCAGAGGAAATAGGAATTAATTCACACTGCGCCCAATTATCTTATTTCATATCCCAAGGTGGATTGTAAAAAACGTTTTGCACCTTCAGTAAGCAAAGTGGTCAAGAATTCCATTTCTCCTTCTCTATACGCATCTAATGCCTGAGGGCAGCAGTTTAAAATTCAACGCCGAAATAGGCTGAGGGAAGAAACGTTAAAAAAATAATCACAATAGAGGAAATTGAACAAATTGCGTGTCTTGTATTGCTCTTTGTCTTTGTAATTCCCGCTCGTTATCAAATGAATAATGAGAAAATCTGGCTGCTGTGATGCCAAATATGAATCTTAATGCCAATTTTGATTGGAAACAAATTGGTGAAGCAGGTGCAGTCCTGAGACTAATGATCAATAAAAAAAATCATATTTCATCATTTTTAGAGGACCAAAAAGCTATCAGTTTGAAAAATGTGCACCCTTTACCAGAGAAATCATCCATCATTGCTCCTATTGAATTCCCCATATTAAAACTCCAATATGGAAGTCATATAGGCTGATAACACAATCAGATTGAAAATTGAGAAAAATTCACCTCCTGCCGATAAATGTATGGCAAGGATTAGTGCAAGAAACTGTTGACCTCTTAGAAGTTAAACAAACCTTTTAATTTCTCTTGTTGCATTCAAGCCAAGTCAAGCAGTAACAGTACAACAAAAACCCTCTCCATGCACCACCAAGCTCCTATATGTGCAAACCAACAGCACATTTATAGGACCACGCATTGTGTGATGTATATGATTGAATTGTGCCGCTTTTTCTCGCCCTTATAGAAATTTTTATTACTCTCATTACTCTTCATATTGCAGTGGATATTACTGTGGATATTAGAGCAGTACAGATTGGCCTTTAGCTTTTTTTATTACTGAAATCTGAGGCTGGCCCCATGCGTTGGTAATTCATTCATCCCGATTGCCTTGTGTTATATTTATATGTTAGTGCAATATGCATCTGCCCGCCTGCTGTGGCAGCTGCTGGTGACATATTATATAGCATGAAATCAAGGAATGAGTGGCATATACTTATATATACTTATATATATATATATATATATATATATATATATATATATATATATATATATATATATATATATATATATAAGTATGGACAATATATATATATATATATATATTATATATATAACCATCCTGCTAAGTAGAGTTAAAAACATTAGACAACAGTCCAAAATGGATACATTCTTTCTTTCTCTCACCCTCTTTCAGCATCACAGACCACAGTGGCCATGCTAGTCCAAGCCACAGACAGCTCTCTAATAGGCCCGGCTGTCTCCTTCTTAATTTGCTGAAATTGCAAAATCAATAGGTGTAGTCGTAGCCGCCCGCTCCCTGTTTTAGTGGGAAAAGATAAAGTCTATGGGAAGGCAATCTTCACTTTCAATTTGCTCCCTGTTCAGCATCGAGGCCGAAGTGCTTATCACTCTACTTAAAGAGACCGTATGCCTGTCTCATGGTGGGAAGTACTGGTGGACAGGCAATAGTTTTATTTAGTGTACTGGACATCTTGAAAGACAGTCACACACATAAGCATATTATTTTATGATCTGTAGTACAGCACAAATAATATCAGCATTATTAATTATTGTCTGTGTGTTACATCCGCTATCCCAATTTGCTTCATTTTCTAACCTGGACCAAAATACTTTGTCAGTGAAATAATTCCGTCTTCTCATTTTGGATTGGACTGTGGGTTTAACTTCTTCTCTCCTATCGATATAGATGCTCCACCTACAACTATTGCTCTCTGGATGTGAAAACTTTAATGCTTCGTATCTCAAGACTCTTCTGAACTCGGGGGGGCGGTCTTCTAATTCCAAGCTCACAGGGATTATGTGACAACATCTTGACTAACTCCTTTACTGTAACATCTGTTGCAATGTGTCACTGGAATTGTAGTTTTCCATGAGAGAGCAATCCCAAAATTCAGAGACAAAGTCATCACCTGCGCTGGTGTTCAATGGTTGACTGTTTTTGTGCATGTCTATACATTAGAGTGGGCTTTCATGCATGTGTTTGTAGATATGGCTCTGAGGATAGATGCATGTGAATGTACATTTGCATAAGAGTGTAGATGGTGCGTAATTGCATGTGTGTGTGTGTGTGTGTGTGTGTGTGTGTGTGTGTGTGTGTGTGTGTGTGTGTGTGTGTGTGTGTGTGTGTGTGTGTTTTAAGAGATGTGTGCTCTAAGCAGCTCTTGTCAGGAGGATCTTTTGTCTCAGCGAGCCTGGTCGTCCTTTCCTAATCTCCTCTTGATGCTGCATTTACCCATAATCCTTTCTTTCATTAACTGCCCTCCTCGTACAGCGCCACCTTTATTGCAGTCTTTCACTTTCTAATTGCAAAAAGACAAGAGCAGGGGGTGGCGAGTGTGTGTGTGTGTGTGTGTGTGTGTGTGTGTGTGTGTGTGTGTGTGTGTGTGTGTGTGTGTGTGTGTGTGCGTGTGTGCCTGTGTGCCTGTGTGCGCTGTAGAGAGAGGCTGGGTGGGTGGTGGATGCATTCAGAGCATCTGCATAAGAAGTTGTATTTGCAGAGGCCAGACCATAACTGAGGGGAAAGGGAAGGACAGAGGCTGTGGGTGGGGTTGGCTTTGTGGTTGATTGCAGAAATAATTTCAAATGTTGTAGAAAAGAGCTTAAAGAAAAAATGTTAATCTAGATATTAAGAACATTATATGACAGAGTTAAGAGGGTCACCGCCGTGGCTGCTCTTGGCAGGAAATCCATAGAAATTAGAAACAGGATTTTGATGATGAAGATGAGACAGGATGAGCGGGGGTGGAGCAAGAGCAAGAGAGCAGTTAATGTGTGTGCTTGTAGTACCACCATTATAAGTACAATCGTACCAATTCGTAGAATTTTCTAATTACTCTGCGACTTCAAAACATTTTTCAAATCATCCCATATTATAATACAATAAGCAGATTTACCGGAAGAGAGGAGGAGAGGGAGAGGGAGAGCAGCTACAATTGAGGAGAGGGGAGGGAATAGAAAATGTTTCCAAAACATCCACTGGTGGGTTGCATTTTAAAAATGTTGTTTTTGTGTTGTTAGCAAAAAGAAGGAGGGCGGGTGGAAGGGAAAAAAGGGGAGGGAGCGGAATAAGAGAGGGGAGAGGTTCAATTTTGAAAACACTCGTACTGATGCATATTTATGATCGTGCGTCATAAATGCACTTTATGATAAGGCAAATAATTCACACAGCGCATCACAGACATCACTTTAACATATTCTATAAGCAGAGTTAAAGAACGCCTTGTTTGCTGTTTCCCATTTCACAATAACCCTTCCAACAATCCCCCTCTCTCCGTCCTCCCCACCTGCTCCCCCCAGCCTGTGTCTCTGTTCCACCAATGAACACCGGCTTCAGTGAGGCCCGATACTTGGTTACACACTGGCCCCTATTGGTAGTCTTGCCACTCGGCCACATCTAAAGTGATGCATGCAAATAGGCAAAATTGCATTTCTACAAATGGTCAAGCAATTTTTATTTTGTGTATTTTACACTCAAATTTGCCGTCCATGTCACATGATGTTATTTTTATTATATTGGGATAATTTTTTTTTTAATTATATCCACAAAATACATGATATAAAGAAAGGGAATGCCACATAAATGATACGGAAAATACACTTGGATTCTTACAATTATGGTATATGTTTTCAAAATTGTACATATATCTCTCGCTCACAAGTATTAAAAAATCTGTTTGAAATAATAGAATAGTTCTCAAATTGATTTTCTTTTCCTCATACTGTCATTTTCTTTTCTTTTTTTCACCCAGACATAAATATTTGTTCAGGTCTGAGGGAATGAATATCACTGTCAGAAACATGGAAATTGATCTCAACAGTAATATCCCTCAATTAATGTTGGGAGTTCTCTTTTTCCAGGGAGGAACAGTGCGTCAGTACATTTCTGCAGCTAAATACATGATTATACTTAAGCCCCTGTAGTTAGGTGTGCCCAATTTCCACACACTAACACAGAAGGAACACAAGGTCACACACAGAGAGTCAGCGAGAAATGGGCAGAAATGGAGAGAAAGACGAAGAAAGGAAGACACAGGGAAGGTGTAGTATGGCCACATTTTTGTTCCACCGTTTTGAAAGACATTCTAGAGACTGGGAAAAGACCATGTTACGAATTGGGTAACTGATAACCAACCTCAGTGCAACCTATGTCAGTCATAAAGTGTCACAGATTAACTTCTTCCCTTTTCTTAGGTGATGGAGTCATATTAGCAGATACCCTAAACATCCGGATTCAGGAAGTAGAAGAAAAATACCAGACATTTTACAAACTGCAAAACTACATTAATGAAAAATGGTACTTTTTCATTATGGCCAAATTGAAATATTTGCATTTTGGACCTTTAGCTGACCAAAACCAGATATTTGAAGATGTCACCTTGGGGCATGGGAAGTTTCAATGGGCACAAAACAAAAATTGAAACTTCATTAAATGATGAATTTAAATAAAAGTTGACAGATTCATTGATGAAGGAAATAAGTGTGAGTTGCAGCTTTAAACTTAAATAGTAATTTACCAATTTAGTGTGAGATGATAAAGATTTGGCAGCTGTCGTAACTTTTGTTTTAATTTCCAGGATAGTTGCATTAGTGGGAAGAAGCAGCTTGATTTTCTTTTGATCAAACTCAATTGGTTAGAAAAACATTTCCGCCGAGATATTTAATCTCTGAATGATTTGTCAATTGATTTTCAAGAAAATATACTACCACCGTACATAATAACACCGTACATGTCAATATCATAATATTAAATTATATATACAGGGATATAAGATTTGCTCCATATTTCTCCATCTTTGTAAAATAGTCAGAGGTCTCTAAATCAAGAACAAACAAATCCAACCTCTTTTTCTTCAAAAATAAAAAAAAGAGTGAAAGAAATTTCATGATCATTCTGTAGCATTAAATCAGCCCTATTCATTCCACAAATATTTGATCTGCTTTTGTTTTACTTCCACATTACTTTATTGACTTAAAAATACATATTGTTTTTAAATTACTACCACAATCATCTAAAAAGTTCCAAAACAAGGTCTTAGTCATTTCCCTTTTCTCTTAAGATGTTTCTTATGAAACTGTTCCCACATTTATAAAGATTTCTGACTTTGACATTGAAAGGCAGATATAAAGCACTAAAGAAATGCAACAAAAGCAATACAAAAATTGTCAAAAAGGCCTTCTTTCATGCATGGCAGTGAGATTGCATTTGTCACCACACGCGCAAAACGGCACACACACATTTATCCTCAGCTCTTCACACTGAACAAAAACACCAAATGTATACATCAATACCGCCATATATTTTGTTTGCTCCGACAGCTTTTCAACAGTTACTCTTCCCTATGCAAATGAGTCGAGTCTCTCCCACTCCCAATCGTGGTGAAGTGATATGAGCCGCTGAATATAAATGATTGGGAATGATTGATAGACCCTCCCACTTGCCGCCCTCCATAGACAGATAGAAATTCAGACAGACATATGCATCTCTCTTGCTCCTTCGTTGCATTTCTCTCCATCTCTCGCTCACACTGTCTCTGTCTCACCCACTCACTTGATAATCCCCTCAGTCACACAGTTATACATAAAAACATGCTAATTGTCAACAAGTTATAAACCATTAATTATGCTTTAATGCAGCACTGTGACCCAGGATAACCAGTTAATAATAAAACTCATGCACACTCAATATCAATCTCAGTTTAGGTTCCAACCAGTCTCAAAACTACGATACGTGGGCAATCTTTGCTGTAATTAGTATATTATTCAAATATTTCCCCCGTCCTAATTCATGAGAGAAGAGGCCAGAAAGAACAACAATATTCTGATGACTAGCTTTCTGAGAAGTTGAACATCAACTCTGCAGACTACAGGACATGACCAGTATACATGAATAAATCAACTCAATGGACCATGAGAGTTTTCAATAAGTCACTGCAGCCATTTTAAATCCCTCAAGGTGTCAACTTTCCTCCACGTTGAGCCTTAACGTGTGACAAGTAACTGCTGAAAAATCCATCCAACTGGTTCTGTACCATCCCGATTGACAGCACAACTCAGCTGACTGTTCAGTGCATTAAATGTGACTGCAGCTCTACCGTACCTGTGCATGCACTTGCTGGGATCTTTTCCTGACAAAGCAGCAAGCTATGAAGAAACAAGACCCGCACTCAAGAGGGCCAAACTCGAGCAGGGGGCCTCTTTAAACATACACAAGAATGAGAGAGTGTTTACAATGAGAAAGTTACAAAACCCCACGTCTAAGACTGGAAATATACAATGCTGTAGACAGTGAAGAGAGAGAAAATAATAAGAGATAAGGCTATATGGTACATACAGCATGCCGACGCAGACAAACACCAAATATCTACAAAAGAATGTATTTACCCGACTGTTTCCATCCGTTCCCTTTCCCAAATGCCCGACTGGCCAGGTGTGTGTATGTCAGTGTGTGTGAGCTACTGTTGGAGGGTCTGTGTGTGATTTCTTTCAGACAGGAGACTGGAAATGGGGTAGAAGCCATTACACGGAGAGAATCACCCAGAGCACCCCGAAATGAGGGGCAGGGGCCTGTCAGCACACACGGATGTGTGTATGAGTGTGTGTGCGTGCGTGCGTGTGTGTAGACAGGGTCCAGCCGGTGACCTTCTTCCAATGAGCCCCCCATGATTTATTTACTGTGCCCTTATCTAACCTCTCCCTGCACACGCGTGCGTGCACACACACATACACACAGACAAACACATGATTTCTAGTATTTCAGTGATAAGCTAGAATCTGCAAATGTGGCTTTTTTTCACTCAGGACAGGACAGGCAGGAGAAAATGGTGTTTGGTGCGAGGCGAACAGATCTGTCACCATATCTCTTACTGCAGTAGCATCTTATTTTCCCCTCCATTTCTCGGCTCTCTCTGTCCTCTCCTCGTTTTAGCTCCTTCTCCAGAGCCAGTCTGCCGCTCACCCTTATTCTCCCATTCTCACCCTCGCCGCGCGTTCCCCTCTCACATTTTGTACCGCCCTGCCTGGACGAGTCTAGATGCCATCTCCCGCTTTTCACCCTTTCCTTCTTCTTTTCTCTTTTTCTCTCTCTCTCATTCATTCGTTTCCTGTCTCCCTCATTTTCCCTCTCTCTGTCTCTCTCTCTCTGTAAGGGGGGTGGGGTTTGGCTGTCGTGGAGCGAGATGAATTTCAGATTGCTGTCGGGCAGCACAGAGCGCTCTCATTGGACAGAAAAAGCCAGGGAGGAGAGGCAAAGGCTGCAGAAGAAAAAAATGACAATTTTTTTTCATTGGCTGCATATGACCATAATTGCACCCCCAACCCCCTTCTGTTTCCCTCTCTCAGCAGAGCAGCAGCAGGCTATAATTTGAACCACCGGAGCCAATTATGCAGATTAGCTGGCCCCAGGTTGACCAATGACCTTCTCCCATCGTTTACATTTGTTTACAATATGCAAATTACTGTTGGGTTCAAAAACTTGCTAGAGGGTGTCAAAACACCTATAGACTAACATTTTACTGCCACAACAACTCCTCACCCCCTTCAAGCTCCCCCATGCTCACACACGAGAATGAACAAGCACAAATGAAACAGAAACAACTTAGCAGGAGATGCTGTTTGATGAAGTGTTTGGGGTGTTCTGTACAAGGATGACTTAAATTAATATCGCAGGGTTTTGCTCTGAACTTCCGATACTGAGTTCATTCCAATATGTAAAAAACAAGACTCTTGGAATCTTGCTTCGTCTTCATTTCTTCTCTTTCTTTCTTCCTGATATCTTTATTTGTGTCTCTTTACATCCTTCCTTCCTTCCTTCCTTCTTTCCACACTTTAGCCTTCTCTTCTCTATCTCCCTCCCTCCCTCAATCCATGTCAACCTCTCTCCATTCATGCCCCTCCTTCCTTCAGCCACCTCCCGCCCACCTCCCCCCGTTGGTACAGAGATGGAAGCTGGTCTGTCTAATTAGCTGTATGGTTTACCTTGGCTCAGTGGGGCCTGGCTGCCTTAGCCGGGTTTAAACAGGGAGATGGACGGGCTGAAACGGTGAAACCCTAGACTGTAATTAGAGACAGGCTCACTGAGGGCACACCACTGCTGACACAGAGTCTCTGTTCCACCGAGCGCACACACACACACACACACACACACACACACACACACACACACACACACACACACACACACACACACAGCAAAGCTTGGGAGGCAGACACACACAAGCTGGTGGCAAACATTCACACAAAATGCATGAAAACAAAAAGGTGTGGGTATTAAGTGCACCCATCCATCCAGGCACGGCCACTGGCATAAAAACACAAACATATGCATAGAGTTGGCGTGCACTCCTGCCAACAAACAGGAGTGTTCCTGTGTCCCTGACACACACCTACACACACACACACACACACACACACACACACACACACACACACACACACACACACACACACACACTGCATGGTCCGAAATATACATGAGTGTTCTCATTTGGTTCCGTCTCTCTTATTCCAACTCATATTTCTGCGGTTTATTTGACTGTGTTGCAGCAAGATGTCCCCAAAACACAGTACCAATTATGTCTTTCCCCTCACCTCATCTATTCTAGCTGCTCTCCACCACTCGTTCCTTTTTTTAACACTCTCTTGCTTCCCCCCATCTCGTCAGATGATTTATTACTTTTTTTTCTGATTTTAATTCTCCCTCTCTCTGTTGCGATTGTATGCTTTGTGGTAGGGCCTATTTCTATTTTCTCTAGCTGGGCAGATTAAAAAGACACACAACCGCAAAAACGGCCAAAGACAACACACACAGACAATGTCACACACATGAGTATGCATGCACGTCTGCAGCTAGTCTGATCGGGATGGAAGTGTTGTGTTTATTCCCTCAAAGTTAACTTCATCAAAACAAGGAACAAAGAGACAGAGCCAATCAATGAAATTCATTAATGAAAACTGAAATGCATTTTATTCTTTTCTAATTACACGCATTGTAGCTCATAATTGCACGGGGTGTATCAAGACTTGAGATTACTTCACACTTGCATGTGTGGCTCGCTGTGTGTGTGTGTGTGTCTGTATTATTGCAGTTTATGTGTGCAAAAGGAGTCAGAGAAAGACAGGCATACAAAGACAAGGAGATGGAGCTGAATGTGGAGAAAAAAGTGATATCAAGAGAGGACAGAGGGAGAGGGTGAAACAAGAGACAGACAGAGAAATATGAAGCAATGGATTGTATGAAATCTATTTTTCTCTGGTATTATACTGCCCCCCTCTGTTCATGGACAGAACAACATTTACTGTCAGTCTGAGGAGTGTGTGATGAGACCTTCTGTCCCACATCTTTTTAACTAACAGCATTCACACAACTAAACAGTCACACTGCATCAAGACTGCATGTATAACTTTGATTTGAGTTCATAGTTTGACGGTATGAACTAGATTAGATAAGGTGTATTGAATCCCCAAGGGAAAGATCTTGGCAGAGAACTCAACAGCAAAGACAGTCATCACAGAGGAAAAATGTGTGAAGCCAAAAGAAAAATTGATTAGACTTTATTTTTCTCTATACTTTTTTCCCTTTTCATCTGTCTGAAAATGTGGTGTTTTGTCATGAATTCATGTCATCACAACAAACCTGCTGTTACGTTTCATTACTAAATTGTGATTGTTGTTCTCAAGATTAAAGCGGTCCGTTATGAAGAGAGCATGTACTTACAGGTGTCATTGTGTTTTAATGTGTTGTGACAACTGCAAAGCACTGCCATCAACGTTGTGCGTACCAAAAGTACAGACAGACCGGCGTCGTTCACCCCAATCAAACAGAGGATGATTAAAGAAAGGTAGATCCGATGTGCCTGTGTGGGAGCGTGCGAGTACTGTTTGCCATCTGGCCCTAACTGCCCCACAATAACAAATGTTCCAGCTTTCTGATTGGGCAATTAAAAGCAGCAGGGGCACTGTGTTGACGGGTGAGAGTGTGACATCCATCATCTGAAACAATCGGCCCCTACCAAGTAGAGGTGGGTATATATATGTGTGTGTATGTGTGTGCATGTTTGTGTGTGTGCGTGCATGCAATGGGTTCCTCAAACTACCCCAAGCCCCCTGTGTCGCTATAATAACTCCATGAAATCAAATAGACAACTCTTTATTCCCAGGTGCACAGTAGCCAGTGGCCTCAAAAAAGAAAAGAAAAAAAAAAATCAATAATGACCATGTGACCAAACCAGGAAATGCTTGGACCAAGGGCCAGGTATGGTAGAAATCACACGGAGAAACCTCATGGAAACACATGACTACGGTAGATCAGAGGCAAAAGTGAAGACATTTTGTCGCCAAATAGGACGAATTGTCTTTATGGGATTTCATACTGCAGTTACTGGAGTTCATTGGAGAAATGCATTACTGCTCTAATTATTATTACAAGGGATTCAATTACTTAAACCTCTTTAAAAGTTTCATTATTTGTAGTGTTACTGCTCACTGTCATGTTTGCAGAACTATTGGGAATTTTCAAGGATTTTCCGAAGGTCTCGAGTTGAGATTTCTTGTTTTCAGGTTCTAGAGGCCATTAGAGGAACTGTAGCTTGAGGCACTTCAACATTTCTATTCCCCATCAAGGCTGAGATTAAAGAAATTTGCCACAAAATCATTAATATTTAGAACCGTCTACATATGTCACAGCTTATCACTGGTATGAATAACATGATGCATGTACATGCGCACATAAATATGGAGCTTACTTCTCAAAGCAAACGTGCTGCTGACTACTTTTTCTCACTCAATAATTTGACTAACCACACACTCTTGCTTTCAATATTCTTTTGTTTTAGCTGTAAGTGCTCTGATTAATTGGCATGTAGTTAACACAATAATTTTGTTTGAATGAAAACTCAACTCCTGGCATTTGCTCCCAGTGTTCCTCAATACTGTTTTGGATGAATAAGCGGAGTAACAGGCACACCAGCTTTAAAAGTGACGTAGTGCTGTGTGGTGGATCAAATTTAGAGTCTTAATAGAGTGGTTTACACAGAAAATATTTGGAGATCCTTTAATTAAAGTGCTACATTTGAGAATGGAATGGATGTGGTAGTCGGTGGTAGAATGATTGTTTATTAGGGCTAACCTGTGGATGCTATCATCATTTAAGTATAAATTATATAAATAGATGATTATATAAATCTGTTAGTTTGAAGATTTACTATACCTTCCAAAGCTCAAGAGATATGGAAGCACAAATGAAGTCCAATAGATTACCCCATCAACTATGATCTAAAAACAAACCATCATTGAGAGTTGATGTGTACTTATTATAGAAACTGTGTGAAGGAAAGTGCTCCAAGACAAAATGAACAAAAATAAGTCATACAAGCTAATATTACTAATTTGACAAGTTTCATGTGTCTCTTTGGTATGCAAAATATGTACTATATTTAAAAACTATTAAAAAAAAACTGGTTCAGTGCATATCCATGAAGGACTTATATACTTTCTGCAATGCAAAAACGAAGCTCAGTATCAAAGTGGAGCCTTAGTCTTAGCTGTTGATTGTCTAAGAGCATAATTAATACAGCAACTAATCCAACGTGCCATCTAGCCAACCCAGAAATGTCCAATCACATTTACTGCTTCAGCTGGGGTTTGAAGCTGCTCAAAGCCTGAGTCCACAGCTGAGGAGCTTTGAGACCACTGAGGAAGGCACTAATCATGACACCATTAACTAAGAAAACACTGGGAATTAGTCAGATGAGGAAAAGTTGTGCTTCTCCACAGAGCTTTTGTTTAGTTAATTCCCTGTTGACAGCCAAGTGCTCCACTTGCCTGGAGAAAACTTCCTTGAGAGGGAAAGATTACTTTTTATCCCTAATTAAGGCAGCTTATTTGCATAGCTTACCAAGTCATAATATATGTTAATGTCCATTTACATTGGAGAGCGCTGTGTAGGCAGTTATAATGTGGCCTAAATATGTCCATAAATATTATTTTCTAATGTTATTTTAAGCCTTATCATGCATCTTTTATATGTATTTTATGTTTACTATTTCTCCTCTTGGTGTTCTTAGTCTCTCTGGTCTTGCTCAATTACACTGTAGTATAGATTACTTACAGCAACTCACATGGTATCTGCAATCAGAATATAACTCAAAACATAGCCAAAATCCTTGAAGTTGTAGGTCTGTGGTGGATGTGGTTGGGGAAAAATGTAAATGCTGTTCAGTTTTTCGGGAGGAGGACAAGATAGTCAGTCCAATGTGATTTGTGTGTGTGTGTGTGTGTGTGTGTGTGTGTGTGTGTGTGTGTGTGTGTGTGTGTGTGTGTGTGTGTGTGTGTGTGTTTACTTTGCCAGCAGACCATCCTACAGACCAATCAACCACTGAAGAGGAAGGTTTCAAATGATACCATGAAATGAGAGGAAGGATACCACAACAGTGTTTTCAGTGCATTTTTCATGGACTGCAAAAGGGAATGAACAAGTCCTAATGCCCAACGAATGCAGCAATAGAGTAGGAGGATCTGCCTCATGTCTGCAGGTATCTGCACGGCTCAGGGGGTTTTGGGAAAAACACCCAATCTTTACAAGCGAAAAATCAAGCTTTTTAGACATGGAAATTAATGTTATTGACATGCACAGTTAGGTGAATGAATACTACAAGTTTCAAATACATTTATAAGCAAAACGATTAAAAGCAGACCCATGACAAACCTACCTGAACATGAATAAATTAATAAATTAAAGGAGACCCGAGAACAGCCCGACAGGATCTGAATCGCCACCATGAAAGGCCCTTGAGCAGGCAGCCATAACTGGCCACCCAACATATTATGCAGTTTGCTGCAATTAAATGCAATATTAGCCTTGGAAAGACAGAGGTGCACATACATGAACGATTGCATGATTGTCCTGGCAGAGATAACAAACACATCACATAGTTGACATATAGCAGTCTACAGCCTCCCAGAGCAGTCAAGTTAGCAGTGATAACGACAGCAATGCATAGTATATTGGGCAAACAAATTGGTAGGACAAGGTGAAAAATACATTAAAAATAAAATAGATTACATTTTATAAGAGGAGCACAGAATTGCGGTTTGTTGATACTAATTGACTCATCCTATTCATTCCTATGTCTCGATTCTGCTGAAGTAAAGTGGATGCAAGGTCTATGATCTTTCCCTTCTCTCTGGTCATTTGCAAGCCTCACTTATCTTTCCCTGAGTGATTTCATTTGGCTTCGAGTGGTTTTGAGAGGAAAATAACAGCAGATGAGGCCAACTTAAAAACCAGGTATCTCAGAATTCCCCGTCCTTCTTATGGATATTAAGTGTAGTATTCTCAAACGAGCAAGGCTCTACTGAGCTATCGCAAATGGTACAAAGCCAGGGCATTTGGTTTTTACACAAAGAAATAGAAAAAGAGAGGCAGAGACGGGGAGAGCAGCAAATGCGGTACATGAAAACAATAAGCACTTTCCTCTCAATCTGAGGTAGTGTTAAAGCGGTTTTCTGGTAATTGGCTTTGCCTAAAAAGATGGGGAGATTGAAGAACGCAGCAAATATGATTGAGAAAGAAAAACAGGCCTTCATTTTACCGAAGATGGGGACAGGAGCACTAGAACAACAGCCTACCGTTTTCTCCTCAAGTGCTCTCTCGTTTGATTACCCATCCTGGCCTCCCTTCCACTTCTCTTCCTGCCTGTGAGCAGTGATTTGTGTGCCTTTCTGAAACATTTTGGTTTCAACACCAGGCGGTCTGAGCCACAAAGGGCAATGTGCATGCACCTGTCCATATCTACAACTAAGAGCATATGCGTGCACTCGCGCCTGTGCATGCCTGAACAGAAGCGTGACCGTGTGTCTATAAACTTTTCTCTTTTCACCCATGTGGCCGAGTTAGAGACCATATTCCATCTTCAAAACATACGGCAGCACCGTCAAATGAGTCAACCCTTTCATCTGCTTCCACTGCTCTCAGTTACTCCAGCTTCCACGCCTTGCCTAATGGATTTTCAAATGCAGGTACACGATTTCTTTCAAGACTTGACAGGCATTTTCCTTTGTGTTTAGAGATGGGGATCAGGCCCTGAGTGGTTCGCTGGTGATGGTGTTGTTGAAAGATTCTGCATACAGAGTGGAAACATTTTCCCTGAACTTGTTTGAAAAGGCCAAATGTGAGACTTCATGCACACTTTTCACATATGGCCAAACAAAGGTAATAAAAGTACTCTGAAATACATCTGTGTTTGTTGTGGGCTACATGCTTATATTGAACAGTGGACTGCATGTAAAGGTGTGCCAGACAGACCTGGAAGATGATTGTTCAGGATCCTCATTCAGTATTTTCTCAAAAGGTAAATGATTTTCAAAAAACCCTGGAAAAGCACAAATCCCATTAATGATGGTTAAAATTGGTTACAAAAAAAGTGTCACAATGCAGGATAACAAGCTCCTATACAGCTTTTAAGCAAGATCTGACTTAATGGGTTTTTAAAGTACAGATTTAAAACTGAATTACATGAGAAATTTGATGTTATGCTGTTATAAAATATTTTTGCTTTTACAATTTCCTACCCTTTGAGCCTTCTCTAGCAAACATTATTCTAATATGCTTGAAATGACTCGAGAGAAAACCATGTGTGTGGTCAACTGTTTCTTCCAGAATGACAGCCAAAAACTCACTTTTGCAGTACTATGCAGTAGACTCCAGAATATGTGCAGACATCATTGACTGTAAATGTATAGCATGAAGCCATTATGGTCAGCATCAGATACGCTGTGACAAGATGACTTGCGGAGCCAAATTCATGTTAAAACCTGGATGTAATTGACTGTGATTTCTAACTGCCCTCTCTGAGCCAGAACGCCAATGTCTCCTAATTAACTAGAGAGCACTGACAGCCTGGTGCCACCTCCATTTGGTCCCCACTTGAAACGAGTGCCATGTCCTGAGGGTTCCTGTCAGACCTAGTGCTCTGTGAATGGTATGACATGTCTCTTCATCTCTCCCTCTCTACTATTTTCTTCTAATCATGCTCAGGAAGAAAACGAGAGTGCGTTTGGCTGGAAGGAAGAAACAGACTGTGTCTAGTCTACATGTGTGTGTGATAGATATATATAAAAAATAAAGAGAGAGAGAGAGAGAGAGAGAGAGAGAGAGAGAGAGAGAGAGAGAGAGAGAGAGATTCATAATAGTGTCGTCTTATCTGTCTCTCTGTACACTGTGCTTCATTATCTGCCTGGCCTGGGGAGTGATGTCTTCCTAAACCAGCACTGCCAGCCTGCAGGCTGCCACCACCGCCTTCACACTTATTGCAGCACACAATCAGCAACATCATTTATCACACAGGCACACACGCACGCACACACACACACACACACACACACACACATACACACACACACACACACACACACACACACACACACACAGACAATTAAAACCTTCAGAGCTCCTGAATAATAAAAGGCAATATACATGCACAATTTGGTGAACACATTCGGACAACTAAAGGACAAAAGGCAGGGAGCTGTCGGCCTGATGCAAGGCTTGTGAGGCAGATAGAAAAAATAATTATCAAGAAAATGTACAGTATGTATAGTGGAGCAACCATCTAGCTGATAGGAGCATGTCACTAATGGAATAACTAGATTGGTAAAACCCCATTAATTGTGCTGAGGGTGATGAAGTTTAATTGAGAACAAGGACCAGGTCACGCAGAGAAAGGCTGTTCAATATTTTTATGAAGCTGGAGGGGAAAGAGATTACAGCAAGATAGCCAGTGGTGTTCTGGCTCATTTAAAGGGCCAGTCCAACAAGCCGTATTTACGTAGCACCGCTGTTGGATTAATACCTTTAAAGCTTTCAAAGTATTTTAAACTCCTAGTCTGTGCCAGTTTAATAAATTCCACTTTGAGAATAAGTAACCGAGAGCAATGATTGGCTACATCCTGGCTACAATGTTGCTTCTTGTTAGATCTATTGCGAGGGAGAATTGGACTATGAGTTTAAAATAACCTGTATTTAACATTCTGAACAGTATTATAGCAGCAAACAACTATTTGCTATGTAAAGATGTAGTGAAATAACGTCTCCCTCAAGCTTCTTTTAAAGCATGTTAATGCACGTGAGCTTGCACCACTGCTCTGTACTGCTCTCACACAGCATCTACAGATGACAACGCTGTCCCGACCAACGGCAAGGCCACAAAAGTGTAGCACACATCCAACCTAAATGAGGTGTACCCGAACAGACCCAAAGAGAGATAGAAAACCAACCCTGGCAGCTGAATAATGCTCCACCAATTATTGAGTAGTGTACAGCAAATGTGGCTCAGTGGTTAGCGTGCCTGTCTTTTAATCAGAGGATCAGAGGTTCAAGCACCTGGTCCACTAGTCCATGTGTCCTTGAGCAAGATCCTTAACCCCGAATTGCTCCCCATTGCTGTGTGTATGGAAAGAATTTTTTTTTAAGTAGCAATAGTCTCTATTGTGTGTCAAAATACACATTTTCCTTCTGCAATAACTATGACTAGTGACTATGACTATGACTAATCAGATAGTGGACACTAGGAACCATGTGGACTGCAGAAGTATGAAATAATAATGAATTAATAGATTTCTAAAACATGAAACATTAACAGTGCAGATACCTCCTCTCATATTGCCATCACCTCTCTCAATTGACTTGACTAAATTACAATGAGATCTGATTAAACTTCAGCAATCGATTGAGGTGACGAAAAAATTACGTTCTATTATAATTTCAGGATGAAATATCTATTTTGTTTTATTTCAAAAGAAAAATAACTGCTTGAGAAAAGCTGCCAGTGGAGCAGCTTCAGTTTGTCTTGATGATATACTGATAAAGCCTCACTTATCTTTCAAGCTTGGAGAGACTTGTGTATCTTAACACTGACCTGCAGGAATAGCATGGGAATTTAGTTTTATGTTAAGATTTTTCTTATGAGAGAAAGGTGTCCTTTGACTTTAAGTTACTCTTTGGCAGTAAATAGTGCCATGGTTGGCACTAGGGTTGAGTTTTCTGTAAACCCAGGTTGATTTTTTTTAACGTTCTGTTCTTGAATGCTGCGCCCCCCAAAGCCATTCCCCAAAAATGTCCCATTCCTGTGCACAGACTTTGCATTGGTCAAATAATGACC